>NW_028190792.1:0-15257 GCF_048542155.1 Nylanderia fulva | reverse complement strand
CGGTAGCCTCCCGGTGGGGCTCCCTACCTCCCTCACTACCCGGGTTAGTCTAAGTCGCATGTAGACAGCTTCAGCATGCCTCGGACCCCGAACTGTGCATTCTCAGCGCCAGATCAGTCGACTCGGGGGGGGGGGGGGGGGGGGCCGCTACGACAGGGCCGGACGCTTTCGCCGAACTGGGATCGCTTTATCCTTCCACTGTCGTTTTATGGGTAACTGTGATCGGTCGCCCGTTTACCCGCGCTTGCTTAAATTTCTTCACGTTGACATTCAGAGCACTGGGCAGAAATCACATTGCGTCAAACACCCGCGAGGGCCATCGCAATGCTTTGTTTTAATTAGACAGTCGGATTCCCCTAGTCCGTGCCAGTTCTGAGCTGAGCGTTGAATGGGGGGGGGGGGGGGGGGGGGGGGGGGGGGGGGCCCCCCCCCCCCCCCCCCCCCCCCCCCCCAGAACGCCGACCGTTCACTCGCCCAGGCCCGGCACTCAGCCAGACCCGCTTCCCGACCAAGCCCGACACGCCCCCGTCCTCAGAGCCAATCCTTATTCCGAAGTTACGGATCCAATTTGCCGACTTCCCTTACCTACATTATTCTATCGACTAGGGCTCTTTACCTTGGAGACCTGCTGCGGATATGGGTACGAACCGGCGCGACACCTCACGTGGCCCTCTCCTGGATTTTCAAGGTCCGAGGGGAAGAAACCGGACACCGCCGCAACTGCGGTGCTCTTCGCGTTCCAAACGCTATCTCCCTGCTAGAGGTTTCCAGGGAACTCGAACGCTTATACAGAAAAGAAAACTCTTCCCGGATTCTCCGACGGCGTCTCCAGTCATTTTGGGTTACCCCGACGAACACTCTTACGAGGGCCCGAATTGTATGCGGTTCCAAACAGTACGGGCCCGCACTTCTAAATTCAAAATCTGAGCCCAAAATCTAACCTAATCAAAAATTCTAACTCAAAGGGTATAATATCCTAACTCTAAATCAAAATTTTAAGTCTAAGTCAAAATTTTAAAGTTCTATTTCAAATCCGGTTTTAATTTCCCCCAAATAAATTGTGTATTCATGTGTGAAACTGGGTTTTCCAGACTCCCTCAAAATTCCACTCCCGGGAAAAAAATTACGACCGTTTTTTAAAATTTTATCATACGGCATTTAATTCAGAAAAAATTTTAAAAAACTGTTTTGGAGGGGCCCACCGTCATCACAGTTAGATTAACTTTCTCAGCATTTCCCCAAAAATGGAATTGATAGTAAAGGTCCCCCCCCGCATATAACCCCTCCTTTTTTGGGGAATCTTTCCCGAAAGCTTTAAAAATTCAAATGCCTAAGACGCGACGCGCGGGAAGGAAGAATCAACCACGAAAACAAAAGGGCCCTTTTCGTAAAATCAGCGACCGAGGAATCTTTTCATTTCTCGGAGGGGAAAGTTTTCGGGCCCGATCCCCTAAAATTACGAGGACATTTCAAATTAAAAATAAATAAGAGCGACAACTCCACAGTGGAAGGGGCATACCAATAACTTTCCCAAACCAAACCACGCCCTGCCCCGCCAAAACCCCAAAAACGATCCCCCGCCGCACCCCCAAAACCCTCCAATTACGAGCCGACACACAAAAAAGGGCTACAAAAGGGAAAGTGAAATTCATTTTAAACCCTTTAGGAACCCGGCGTTTTGAAAATTTCAGAGGGTTTTTAAACGTGGAGGAAAACTTCTAGAAAAATCTCCGACGCATTTTTCCTTTTTTTCCATCGTCCCAACTGGGGAAGCTAAAAAAAAAGGGGGTCAGGCAAAAAAACAGGGTGTCCCCCGCACAGGGTAAAACCTCAAAATTTTTCAAAACACGGAAAAACGCAAAAATTCAATCTTTTAAAAATCTTTTTTGTCTCAAAAAAAAACTTCGTAAAACCCGTACAACAAAGTGTCTTTTAAACAAAAAACTTTTAAAACACTCCCCGTTTCCAAAACCCAGTATACCGACGTCCCGTTTTTTTCGACTTTTTCCCAAACCCTTTTAAACCCCCGGCTTATCCCCGAGGGCCCCTTTAAACGGACGATCGTTACCGTTTATTTTCCGACGTTAATCGACGCCACTTTGACTCATTTTTTACCGACATTTCCCCAACCTCCCCGGACAACCCCGGTTCTCAACCATCTACAAAGCGAAAAAGCTGATTTTTAATAAAACAAAACGGGGCCCAAGTTAATGTCCCCCAACCCCCTTTAAGGTGAAACCCCCTTCTTCCAGGATTAATCTCTAATCCCTCTCGGCCTCCTTTATTTACTGTAAAGTCGGATGGGGGAAATCCTTTTTTAAAAACAAAACCCCTTTCTTTGTTTTTCCATGCGTCGCCCTTTTTACCCCTGGGAACTTCCAATTTTTTTCTTGGAGGGCGGACCCCGGAAACATAGCCTAACCATGGTTTGGGATTTTTATTTTGGTAGTTTGCGGAACTTGCAGCAACCCCCCTCCCCCCTCTCAGGGGGCGGGTGCCCTTCCAAAACTTTGCGGTTTGTATACGAAGATCTCCCCGTAACCCAGATGGGTTTCCGGCGGGGAAGAAACCCGGAAAAACGATCATAACTGTAAATTAAAATAGGCTCCACGCCGAAAACTGCTATTTTAAAGGAAAAAACATTTTTTCCCTTTCCCCGCATTTTAAACCCCTTTGGGTGGAAAACCCCTCGTCGGGGGGAAACCCCCGGGAAAAAATTTTTTTAATACGACGTTGTCTCGCGCAATGGGTTCGAGTACTGCAAAGCGAATCATACACTCGCAAAATAACACGCCGCGACGCAAGGGGCCCGTAAAAAAAATTGGTGCCCAAGGGTGGGATACGTAATTTCCGATTATTTTTGCCACGCCCCGGGAAAACAAGGAAAAAGGGGAAAAGATTGGGTTAAAAAAGGGGGGGGGACGGGGAAAAAAAAGGTTTTTCCGGGGGAAGCAGAGTTACTGAAATTCGTTAAAACTAAAACAACGAAAAACCGATTTACCCAAAAACTCAAAACAACTAAAATGGGGAAACCCGGGTTTAAAGGGTTTCAAAGAAAAAAAGTTTGAAAGACAAAGCCCCCTCCCAAACCGCCACGTAAAAAGCAGGTTTAAAGAAGCGCGATTTTGGAAACCCTTTAAGGAATAACCCAAAAAAAGTCGGAGGACCCCGCCCCCGGGAAAAATGACGGCTTTTAAAAAGAAAACATTCCCGCTGAAATGGAGGAATTCGGGGAAGTAGCTCGCCCTCCCGAAAAGAAAGCCCCGTCTCTACGGCTCCTGGAAAAACCCTTTTGGCCCCTCAAACTTTTCCCAAACGGGCAACCCGGCCCACATATGGAGTCGCCTAACCCCCCAAAGGGTCTCTTTTTCGCGAACAAAAGGGAAATTTGTACCTTTTTTGGGAGGGATTTAAACGTACCACTGGGGAAATTCAGGGCGACATGTCTTTCGCGCTGGGGAAATTTATTCCCCCTTCCTCGGGGGGGAAACCTAAATGCTCTGCTAAAAAACTAAATTTCTTGGACGCGCCTATTACGACGTGGGGGAGGGAACAAACCTTGCAAAAGTGTTTAAAATTTTAAAATGCCCCAAACTAAATAACGTTTTGGCCCCCGCGAAAAAAATCGATAAATTAAAAGGAAATTGTAGGTTTGTACTTGAAACCAAAACGAGCAATGTTAAAATTACATTAGTCTTGTTAGGAATTCAATTCCCGGATCCAAATTGCCAACCCCGGGTTCCGGGGGAAAATGTGAACGGGGGAAATTCCCTCTCAAATTTCGAGGGAACCTCAGGGCACGATCATTCTGTGCCGGTCAAACCTCTTCGGAAACAAAATGCAAGGATAGACCCCTTTTCTCCTTTCCTTTTTAGGCTTTTGAAAGGGAAAAGGAAAATTTTGAAAAGAGAGAGGGCGGACAAGATCGAAAAAAGCCGCGCGACCGTCGCGAACCGGCCCCCCCCCACGTTGAATTAAAACCCCAAGGCGAAAACTGATTTATTTCCGCGAAAGGGAAAAATTATTTGGAGCTTTTACCAAATTTTTTATCCGTAAAAAATTTACCGGGGCCCCCCCCTGAAACGCGGGGAAAAAAAGGGATCGTCCAGCCTACAACAAAGACGGCAAACCTATAATAACGCAAATTTCTAAAATGCTCTTTTTTCTTTTAAAAATCCCCGCCTTAAACAAAGGGTTTCGCTTTTGTAAAAACACGGGACAGGGAATCGGGATGTAAAAAAAGGCGAAACCCCCATAATAACGCCGGGGAAAAAAATGAGAGGGGAAAAAGATCGAGCCCGGGGGAAGGGTTTCGGGAAAACACTTCCCCCAAAGGGGCTTTTTTCCCCCCAAACGACCCGCCCCGAAAAATTAGTCGAAGGAACGAGTACCGAGAAGCCGAAGGCAACTTAAAATTTTACCCGGTCTTTCACAGGCGCCCACCGTCGCCTTAATTTCCCCTGCGGTTTTTACAAGAAAAAAACCTTTTAAAAGAAGAAACGGGGGCCCCCCCTAATCCCCTTTTAAAATTCAAAAATCTCCATCCCGAGGTTAAAATCCGCAAGAACACGTTGCCCTTTAGGGGTTTATAACAAAGAGAAGAAAAAAAAACACCGGGTCCCCCCAAAATCGTTTTCGGGTTTATCCCCTCATCTCCACCCGGAAACCAAAAAATTTTTTCCCCCAACCCTTTCCCAAGAAGGGATCCTAGGATCCGATTTCCCCAAATGCTACAGCATTAATTAAAGGGAAGGGGTCAGTTTTACTGGCGAAATTTTAAAATTTCCCTTTTTCTCACAGCGCGAAAAAAAAGTAGTCCCGCTCGTCGCGCTAACGTTTACGTAAAACGAAAAAAATTTTCCGCCGTCGCATGGTTTACGTCCGGTTTTAAAGCGTCCTGCAAAAAAACGTTCCCGGAGAAAAGGGGATAGCCATTTAATCCCCCGGGGGAGGGACTTTACCCCCCACCAATCTTCTTTGATACGCCCGCGGGGGTTTGGCCCCAGATAACCCCAGGAATAAAACAAATCCAGGGAAGCAAAATTCCGTTTAAACCCTTGGGGTCATAAAACCAAAAATCCTTTCTTTTTCCTCAACCACAGAGTTATCCCTGTCAAACCAGAAATCCACTACCCGGGATCCCCTTTTGTCTCGACCTCTAAACAAAAAAGGGAAAATTAACCATGTAACAACCCTTTAATAAAAAAGAAACACCCACTTTTTCACCTCCCAAAAAAAGAAGCTAGGGTAACAGGGTTGCTATCTCACAAAATTACGACGGGCCGAGGGAAAAAACCCATACAACAAAAAATATCTTTTCCCCCCCAACCCAAAAGGGGAGGAAATGACAAGCAAATAAAAAATTACTAAAAAACGAGTAATTAAACATTGGGAATCACCGTTAATTCACCCCTTGGGGAAGTCCCAAAAAACCCCAAATTCGAAGGGAAACAAGCTTTTGGAGAAGGGGTCGTGGACTTCAAAGCATTTAAACAAAAACGATAGGCGACGCTATCCTTTGCCGAACATAACAAAAATTTCCCGATCACTAGGCAGCGAAAAATTTAATTTAGTGTATTCGACCTCGCTTCCGGATTCCCCAAAACCGATGCACGATCGCACCCCCCAAAAAAAAATGCATTCTCGACCCCGCAGGGGACATTACAAATTTCAAGCAAATCCCTTTTTGGGCTTAAAAAACCCCCCCGCACGTTCCCAACGACTCAGGGAAATCGGGTTTCCCTATGCGGCCCTAAAAAGGAATCGAATTTTTCCTTTTATCTCACATTGGGTTTGAAAGCCGCCCACCCCGGGGAACACGAAATAAATTTCAAAAAAAACAGCCGAGAGATGCCCGAAAGGCAAACCCTTAGCCCCCAAACCAACAAATGCAAATTTTCTGCCAAGGAAGTCGGTTTTGGGCCACATAATTAGCAGCGAGGGGGGAAAAAAAAGAACCCATCAAAAGGGATCCTTTTAAAGGAAATTTCCCCGGCCCCCCCCCAACCGCGAAAATTTTAAAAAAATTCCCTTGGCCTTGCTGGAAAATATCGTATTTTTACCCAAATTTTTCTAAAATTGCACGGCCCCTTCCCACTTGCTAAAGAAAGGCAAACATTTTTTTTGGGAAAACCAAAAAAAGAAAAGAGTTTTTTCGAAACTCCGCGACGCAAATTTTGTCTAAGCCCATTTTCCCAATTTTTCCCCATTTACGCGACCCCTTTTGTGTCCCAAAAAACCTCCGGTTTCCTATGGAGGGGTCTTGAGCCAGGGGGGAAACGGCAAAAAACCTACCCAAATTAAATTACATCTGTCTTTTGAATTTGCCCCAGAAACAAAAAATTTTTCAACAATCGAAAAGGAACTACTACTAAACGTCTATTTCTCAAATTTCTTTTCCCCCTTATATATATGGACGAAAGTTTACACCCAGTTTCGGGTCATAGACCCCTGGGTGGATGCTTCCCTAAGGCCCCCCCCTCCGGCTCATCCGATGGCGTTTTAAAAAAATTGGGGGAATCGAATTAAACGTAATATAAACCGGGAAAAATTAAAGATAAAAGCCGATGCCTTTCCCCCAAACCCAATCCAAACCTCTAAACCCAAACGTGATAAAGCAAATCCCAAACCCCTTGAAAAACCCCGGGGAAAATCTCCAGTTTTCCCAAAGGGTACTATTTAAAAACCCAAAAAAAAAAGGGGATCCGTCGAAAAAGCCCCAACAAAAACGGAAAAAACGTCGCCCCAAACGGAAAGCGACGATACAGACGACCCCTCAAACACCGATCTTTCTTTTCAAAAACCCATATCAAAAAAAGACAATTAACATGACGAAACCGGGGGAAATAAGCGAGACTGAAGCGACAACATTTTTCCAAACCCAGCGACACACCCCTATTTTCGATAATTTAAATGATCGATTCGTGCAAAAAAACTAAAAAAGGACCCCCCCAAAATTATATCATTTCCCCGATAAATTTTGTCACGCGTAAGGGTAAAACCCCAGCCCTTTTTGTCCACAACAAGGTATACCAATCGACCTTGGGGCTCGCATGCTTCCCAAAGAACAAATCTTTGCCCTGATTAGAGGAGCCGCCCTACCAGGGGAAAGGTAAACCGCGGGAAATCGCCAAATTAAAATCCCTTAGTTCCTTTAAAGAAAGCGAAATTTGGGAATTAAAGAAAAAAGAAATACTACAAGAAATTTTATTAAAAATCGCTGTTGGATTTCGTCAGGGGAATTGGAAAATGGGCTTCTATCTCATTGCCCGAAACGAATTTGACAAAGTCCCCGGAACGGGGGTAAAAACCTTTTTATAAGCGCATTTTAAAACGAAAAATTTAAGGGAAAAAATATTCATTTGGGAATAAAAGAAATATCTATTCCCCAAAAACCCCCGGGGAGAAAAAAATTTTTCGGGTTAAAAACAAAAATTCAGCGAAACGTGGCCATAAAGGCATCCCCAAAAACCCTTCCAACGTATAAAGAAACGCTTCCCCAAAGGAACGGTTGAAAATGACATTTTAAATTTTTTTTAAAAAAAATGTCGCCCTTGCCCAAAAAAAAAAAATTAGGGCCGCTTTAAAAACCCGACCAAAACCCTGGTTTCTAACGGAAACTCCTGGCACACCTTCCGGGTAAACCTTTGGGGGTGGACTTATGGGAAACCCCTTTCCCCTACCCCGGACTAAAAACAAAAATAACTACCATACAAAATCTTTTTAAAAAAATTCCCTTTGCAATCCCTCGCAAAACCAACGCGATCGACTTTGCTGACCGGGGTTTTACCAATGAAATAATATGGTCCCTTTGGAGGCCAAAAGCTAAAATTTTAACCAAAACAGGGATCCCCATTTCTAAAAAGCCAAGGGGTAACATAGCCAAAAAAGGGTTTAAAAAATTAAAAACATTCAAAAAGACGGGGTTTCCCGGGCCCCAACTAAAGGCTCCCTAGAGCACCCCAAACCCTGTTTTTGGGAATACTTAAAGCAATAGTAGATTAAACAAATGATTGGGACAATACTTTTAAAAATGGGGTCATTTCTTATAATTTCTCGTTTCACAAAGGGGCGCGAATCTCCCCCTGAAATTTGTCTTTGGGGGGATAGCCCAATTCCTTCCCAAACCCCATGTCGCCCCACGTTTCGGACGAGAGTTACGTAATATCTTCAAACCTTTTTTAAAAAACTGGGGGTGACGCCCAAGCCGTCGCCCCCGGGGGGAAATTAATAGCCCCAAAAAAAAGGGCCAAAAGGGTTCTCCACCGCCGAGTTAAAAGCCCCAAAAAGTTTTCAAAGGGGGGAACCTACGGGGTTTCTTATTAAAAAACCAAAAGGCAAAATTTAAACAATCAATACAAAGGTCCCCTTTAAAAAACATTGGCTCTTAGGGAATCGTAACGTTAAGTTAGCCAAAGTAGAAAAAAGGCAAAAATTGTACACGAGACAAACTAAAAACTTTCCCCCCAAACAGGGGCCCTTCGGGGGAAGACCCCCCCCCCCCCAGGGCCCCAAAGACTATACTTGGGTGCCCTCGGGGGAGGACCCGGCCCCGTAATGACGAACCTCAGTAGAAAAAAGACCTCGCTAGATCCAATAGCATTCCCGGTTTGCCATAACCTCGACGGACAATGGTTTGAAATGCGGAGGGGCCCTGGTCTAAACAATTACTTCCCCCATCCTCACGGATATCGGAGAGGAAGAACCTAGATAACATTTAAACGGACAAAGAAAGGTATATTAAAAACTTCTACAAAACTGAGCGAAAATTGACCACACCATCGGACCCCAATTTTAAGGTTGAAAAACGATCGAACCAATTTCTCTGGGGATGCACTAACCCGTATCCCCTTTTTGCACATGGGGAAAGGCCCCGAAAACCCTCCGCGAAGAAATGGCAGAACCTGCAAAAAAACTATACAACCCCCGGAACTATATTCCCCGGGGGAAAAAACGGCCTCATCACGGACTCAAGGTTTAATACCACCAACCAAACCTAGCCCTTTACCCTTGCAGGGCCACCAGAAAACCCACCCCAACATGTTCGGGAAATCAGTTTCCCGCGACCCGTTTTGGGACTTTTGGGATAACGTGGGCGTTCAAAACATCTATAAAAAAATTTCCACCCGAAGACTCGAGCTACCGTCAACATAAACACCAATGAAATAAAATTTCCCTCCGGGGTCGATGTCCCGTAGGAAAAGGGAATGCAAAAGACCCCAGATGGGGGTCAACCACCCCCTTGGGCGGGGGCTACCCCGCGATAACTGCCCTTCAAACGCTAGACGTTCTCTACCCAAAGGGCCCCCTTTGAACCGCCTCTCATCTAAGCCCCACACAGAGGGAAACACCGATATTTTTACACAGTCACCACCAAGGAAAAACCCTTTTTGGGTTTTGCAAAGAACCACGGAAAAAAAAAAAGGGGTTTTCGGTACAATTTTTAGGGAAAAAACCCCAAATCTTTCATACTCGAAAACCCCAAAACCCGGAAACGTTTAGGGCCACTCCAGAGTCCCCCAAACGAAACCCCCGATAATTTTCCTACGAAAATTTCCCAAAATTTATTTTCGGGAAAAACCCCTTTAAAAAAACCCAATTTACACAATTTTATCAAGACAAAAAAGGGGGAAAAAAAAAAAATTGCTTTTGAAGACAAATTCCCACAAAACGCTCTCTTTTCTCCCCCAACACGCCCCGGAAAGAAACGAAAACCCCGAATATGAAAGGGACCAGGGTACACCGGGGCCCTTACGGGGAGGGAAAATCCTTCCCCCTTGGGTCAAAAAGGTAAAAGGTGGAGTGCCGATTTCGACAAGCTGAAAGATTCTACAACGAACTCCCCCCTCACCCACCAAAAAAAAATCCCCTTCCTGTTGCCAAGATCAAAGGGGAAATTTCCAAAAAAAGGGAAAACCCCCGGGGTTTCACAAAATACCCTTTCCCGCGATGTACACGTACACAACAAACTGGGGAAACGTTTTCCCCCAAAAACCAGTGGAATCAATGGCGGGCCCCCGATGATTCAAACCCCAACCCAAACCCCAATGGAAACGTCAGTCCAGATTCAAATCGCCCCCACGGCATCTAAACCCGAAACCTTTAAACTTTTTCGCGCCCCCAAATTTTGTTTTCCCCTGGGAGAAAAACCCCCTAAAGCTCCAAAACAAGCTTTGGGAGAATTGGGAAAAAAGAATTTCCCCGGGAAGCTCTCTATGGGGTAAACCCTGTTGGGAAAGAGAAAACCCTTTGCCAGCTAGCAGAAAAACGGGAGGGCCCCCTTTTGGAAAAAGGTTTGTAAGTTTCGGTTTAGCAAACGCTGGAAAACCCCGGAATTTTGTCATCGGCCGTGTCGCCAAAAATAATTTCACACAAATATAAATGGCTACGCACTCCATTTCCCTAATGGATTTGGGGTTTTTCCCCCTCCTGGGGGCCGTTGGGGCCTCAAACAAAAGTTTTTTTTTTTTTTTTGCCCCCTCGGAAAACCAGCGGGGGGGGGAAAAACCCGAACAACGGACGGGGCTAACACCCCTAAAAACCCCCCTTCCCCGGGCCGAAGGTTTTTTCACCCCCCGACCGGAAAAAAATCCCAAAATGAAATCCTATTTGAAATACAAAAAACCCGGGAAAAACCTAAAGAAAGGAAATATAAAATCCCAAAGATAAAATTAACAAAAATTATACCTTTGGGGAAATTCTACACTAAGATCGGAAAAAAGTTGGAAAATGGTTTCCCAAAATTTTCCCTTTTAAGGGGGGAGGGTGTCACGTCCGGGGGTTTATTTTTAACACCGGGTATGTTTAAAATTTTTTCCACTATAAGAAATAAAACCTTTTAAAAATTTAAAAATTTTGAAAAACGCGCCAAAGCCGGCCCTGACGTTAAACTCCCCCCTGAAAAATAAGGGGTGGCGGGTTTGTTTGCGCCTAGGGCCCCCCACCACGGGAGAGGCCCCCAAATCCGGGGGAGTTCCCCCCCCTCCCGGCCGCCGAAAGGGCCCCAGCCGCCGAAACCCAAGGGCCTCAGAACAGTCCCGAATTTCGTCAGTTTTGCGCGACCCCGAAAAAGTAATCGCAATTCTAAAATTTTAAAATCTTATTTCCAAAAATTTTAAATCTAATTTTTTAAAAATTTTAACTCTAAGTATAAAAATCCTAAATCAAAAAATTAAAATTTAAGTTTAAAAATCCCAATTTTAAGTTCTAGTTTCAAAACCTTTTACTTAAATATACGAAAAATTGGTTTTAGTTGGGGAAAAAATAGGGGTCCCGTACTCCCCAAAAAATTTTCCCCTCCCGTGATAAAATACGACAAAACGTTTAAATCTATCATACGGGATTTGAATTCAGAATTTTTAAATTTAAAAAATGTTTTGGAGGGGACCCCGCCCCAAACCCCAGTTGGGAATTTAAAATTTTTCCCATTGCCAAATAAAAATTGATATGAGGTTCCCCCGCCTATTTAAAACCCCCCTTATTTGAGTAATCATTCAGAGGGTGCTCCCAAATTTAATATGCCAAAACGCGACGCGCGGGAAAGGGGAAAAAATCAAATACGAAAACTTAAAAACCCCCTCTATCCGTGAAACAGGACCGAGGGGTACTTTAAAAATTTTCGGGTGGGGTATAGGCCATCCCGAAACGAGGACATTTTCCAAAAATTTTAAAAAAAAAGAGCGCGAACTCCTTTCAGGGAAAATGCATACCAATAAAAGTTTCCCAAACCCCGGCCGGGCCCCGGGGCCCCCGCCAAACACCCCCTGAACGATCCTCGCCGCCACGCCTTAAACCTTTTTTTTAAATAAAAAAAAGCCCGACAAAGAAAAGAAAGTGCTACTTTAAAAGGGAAGTGAAAAATTTTGGGTTAACCCCGGAATCCCCCCGGGGGGGTTTTTACAAATTAGAGACGGTTTTAACCCCGTGGGGAAAAAACAAATTTTGAAAAAACCCCGAAAAAGGGATTTTTCCTCTTTTCCATCGTCATGCGGAAGTAAAAAAAAAAGGGTCGGCTATTTAAAAATGGGGTCGTCCACTTTCACACGGGAAAAACTCTCGAACCCCCTTTTAACCGAAAAAGCCAAAAAAATTCAATCTTTTAAAAAACTTTGGCCCCAAAAAATAACTTCGTAAATCCGTTTCCAAAAAAGTAAATCATTTAAACAATTTAAAATTTAGAACACTCCCCATTTACCCAAAAGTAAAACCGACGTACGGGCTTTTTTTCGACGACTTCCAAAGATTTTCCCCCCCGGCTTATAAACCCACGGCCTTTACCGACGATGTTAACCCTAGTTTCCGGGGTTATATCGACGCCACAATCGACCCACTTTTCCGACTTTTCCGACTCTCGCAAAACCCCCCGGCCCCATCAACCATCTACGAGCGAAAAACGCATGAATTTTTAAAACAACTAAGGGGGCAACAGAGGGGCCCAAACCCCTGAGGGTAAACCCCTTTTCCAGGGGGTTAAATTCCCCAAATTTCCCTTTTCGGGTCCGTTTACTGTCAAATCGGTACGGGTACCTCCAAATTTTTAACTTTTAAAGGGTCTTTGTCTTTCATGCTTTTGCCGCGGTTTCCCGAAATTTTTCAATTTTTCGGGGCCGGTCCCGGGAAAAATAGCCTAACCATAGGGGATAAGTTGGGTAGGGTTTCGGGGAAATTGCACCAAAAACCCCGCCAAAACCCCCTCAGGGGGGGACCTATGCGAACCCTTTTCCCAGTCTGTTACAAAACTACCGCGTAAAACCCGATAGGGGGTCCCCCGGCCAGGATTAAAAAACGGGCCCCAAAAATAAATGGGGAATTCAGTAGGGGCCCCCGCCCCTAATGCAATTTTAAGGGGAACACATTCTTTCCCTTTCCTCCCACCCTGGGAACCTTTTTCGGAAAACCCTTTTTCGGGGGATCCCCGGAAAAAAAATTTCCCTATACGACGTTCGCGCAAAAAGTTCGAGTACGTGCAACGCGAATCATACCCCGCGAAAAAACAACGCCGGGGACTTTCGAACGGGGAAAAAACAAAAAAAGGGATTTAAATTTCCCCCATCTTTTTGGGGCCCAACGTTTTGCTCTGGGGGGCGTTCTTCTCGCGATTAGACGGACGCCCCGGGAGGCGAGGCCCGCATCGCGACGCGGCCCATCCTTTCCCCAGGTTGGACGGCCCGGGGCCGACCCCTTTTTTCATTTTCGCCTTTAGGCCGCGACAAGTCCCAATTCTGGTAAATGTTAGACTCCCTTTGGCCGTTTTCAAAGGGCGGGTCCCAAAAGTACCCCAAAAGCAGTAGCGTGCCGACCGGGATCGGTTTTTTCCCCCCGAGACCCCCCGGGGGACCCTTCGGGACCCGTCGAAGGGGTTAACCCACTGTAAAAAACAGCGGGGCCCGGCGGGGACCGGGGGGAAAATCCGTAAACCCCCAGTACCGTGGGGGCCCCCTCTTTTCGACGGGTTTGACGCAAACCCTGAATAGTGCGGCCCATACCTTTCGCGTACCCCCGGCCAGCAGCCCGGCCGGGCGACCGAGGGTTTTTCGCGTGCCCCTTTTAAACCCGCAGGCCAAAACCGCACCCCCGGGGCCCTAGAACCCACACCCACGGGTTTCCCCGTTCTATTTGGGGAAAAAGTTTCACGACGACAGCGCCCGGGAAACGGGGGCACGGTTTTGCGGGCCCGGCGCGAGCCGCAAAGGGCTCCGCGGGAAGCCCGACCACGCGAAGCCAAACGCCCCTTGAGTTTAAATTTTCCCCCTTCGATCTTTTTGGGGTTTTTTAGGGTTTTCCCCTGAAAGGTTTTCCCCGTACTCTTTAACTCTTTTCAAAAAAAATTCTTTTTAACTTTTCCCCCACGGAAATTGGGGGCCCATCGGTCCCCGTGGTCTATTTTTTCCTTAAAGGGGGGTTTTCCACCCCTTTGAGCTGCACTCTCAACAACCCCACTCTTTGGGGGTCCTCCCAGGCGCGCACCGGTCGCTACGGGCCTGGCACCCTCACGGGGAAGGGCCCCCCCTTCAAAATGGACTTGGGGCGCGACGCGGCACCTCGGGGGGAAAAAAATTTCCCCAAACAAAAAATTTTCCCCAACGGGGTTCGGGCGGGGTTTTTTGTTTTGGCCCCCCCAAAATCCGGGGGTTTTTTTTTTTCCCCTTTAAATAGAAAAAAATTGGGAAAAACTTCGCTCTGTCTTAAAAAGGTACGGGCCGTTTCTCCCCGAAACTTGGACACGTTGCCCTTTCCCTTTTTCCCCATTGGGTAGGAGAGATCGCAAGACACCAACCAAAAACGAATACGCCCAAGGCATCGCCGGGGAACTTTAAAGCCCAAACCGGTAAAAGAAAAAAGCCCCGGGTTGAACGGCCCCCTTACGGGAAACCCCTGACGATAAACGACCCAAAAAAAAGGCAAAAGCTCCCCGGTCCTTTAAAACAATTTCTGGGATCGGAACGTTGGTGCATGAGATTCAAAAAATTGCCGAAAGAAAATAAAGTTCCCCCTCCGACCTACGAAGACCCCATCCAACGTTTTTTTGGGGCACGGCGGAAGACCGGCCGTAATCGCGAAACCTACGAGAAAGACCCGGCCAAAATCCATAGCAGTCCGGTTTGGATACTCTGAGGAAAAGGTTAGACGCGCCCCTGGTCAAACCACCCCCCCCCACGGAAACGGAAAGACCTATACATTCGGACGGTTTTCCCTGCCAACTGAGCGAATTCACCCCCTCGGCTCCTGTAAAGAATTGATCGAAAAACTCCACTTTATTTCCCAGCTTCCTGGGCGCGCTCTCCCAAGTTCCAGCCTGCGCCCTTTCACCCAATATATTTTGGGGCAACCCATACGGGCCAAGGTGAAAACCCCCGGCGGCCGCGGGGAAACACCGAACGCAAATGCTTTGAACCCATTCACGCCCTTTTGGGACGGGTAACGGTCGCAGCTCTTTTCCCCCGGTCGGCCGTCGGCTGCACCAATTGGAGTAAAACCCTCGGTGCTCGTGGGCCCGGGGGTAGGAGAATGCGCGAATTCAAAACATTGGCGGGTACCCGCGATAAATTTCTCCCACAGTTTCCCAAGGGCCCAGAGCACGCCCCACAAGCCCCCAGAGGAAACACCGCCCATTAAAAAAGTCCCCCGAAAAACCCTTTGGATTTCCCACCACGGAAATGGGCGGTCCCCTTTTTAGGCGGAAAACCCACCGCAACAGGACCTTTAACGCCCCAATTTTAGGTTTTTGGGCCCCCCGAAAATGTCCATCCTAAATTCAA
>NW_028190791.1:0-54326 GCF_048542155.1 Nylanderia fulva | reverse complement strand
AAAAATAATAAATATTACATAATATGTTATAAATAATTGCAGGAACTATTGTAAAAATTGTTGTGATTTTATTACATACTTTCACTCAATATATTTGTGTAAAAAAAGTAATTTTTATAAATTACAAAGCGTTTTATTGCAGAAATCATAAATAAAAAAAAAGTAAAAAAACAAGGAAGATTGCGGCTGTACCGACATGTACACATCCAAGGTGTGCATCATGTTATACTATAAATAACATCGAACATAGGCGCCTTATTGCGAAAAATGCAAAATATCATCGTACGTATCAAGTTATTTTTTCAACACAGTGAATGACGACAAAGATATATGTTAATTATAGTTGATTGAAATAATCACCAGATAAATTTGTTTCTTCAAACAAAAAATTACTTAAAGTTATTTTTATTTTTATTTTTAGTAAAAATAGTTTGAACAACTTACCATTATAAATGTGTCATATATTAATGTCGGAATTTACACTTACCATAAATGGTGTTTTATTCTAAAATGTATTTTTCTTGCAAACTAAAACTTAATTAAGATATCAATAATATATATGTATAAAAATCAAAATGTTAACTAAAAAAGTTACTACAAGTAAATGTCTGTAAACAATATTTTTTTTTTAATTCCACATGCAAATACATATTTTTGTAATTTTTATTTTTTAGTTACATAATATTAAAAATATATTAAGTATTTATAAAAGTGTAAGTATGTATTTATAAAGTATATAAAAGAGTTGATAAAAGAAACTTTAAAAAAAACTTATACAAAAAGTACAAGTTCATAAAAATTTAATAAAAAAAAGAATTTTAATCTAAGTAATAATTATAAGTAAATAAAATAATAAGAATTTAAATAAATATATAAATGTAAATATTTGAAAAATCCATTTTTATTTAGAAAAAAACATTTTAAAAATGCCTATTTTTCATTTCCTACTTTAAAAGGTATCTAAAAGCATTTTGCATTTTCAAATGGAAAGCTTCCAACTATTTTGCATTTCCTATTTTAAATGGGTTTATAGACATTCATTTTCTCATTTCTGGTTGTTTGTAAGGAAAAGAATATTGCAGCTACAAATTTATAAAATGAATATAATTAATGGTTGTGTCGATGATTGAAATTTTTTTAAATAAAAAAAATAATCACAAAATTGACAACTTACCATTATATCATGTATACAGAGTATCAAATTTTAATGTCAGAATTTAATCATCTCCAAAAGCTTTTTTATCTTTGATTGTACAATAAAATGTTTCAAACAAAAGTTGTTTGATTTGAAAATAAAATAAAATAAAAATAAAGTAAAAATAAAGATAAAATAAAATAAAAACAAAATCAAAATAAAATAAAAACAAAATCAAAATAAAATAAAAACAAAATCAAAATAAAATAAAAACAAAATCAAAATAAAATAAAAACAAAATCAAAATAAAATTAAAATAACAATAAAATAAAAATTGACGCGATCGAAAATGTACAAATCGACGCCAATGAAATGCAAAGTTATCGTTGCGTCAGCAGCTATCGCGGTTCGACGGTGATTGGCCGTCGCCGTTGAGCGGGAAATCCCCGCGTTGAAACGTGGAAACCTGCTCCGGGCCTCCCCACCGCATGCTTTTTCCACTGACACAAGACTTCGTGTAAGCCGTAAGCAGTAGCTTCGGAGACGTTCGGTTG
The DNA here is from genome assembly GCF_048542155.1 of Nylanderia fulva. NCBI lineage: Eukaryota > Metazoa > Arthropoda > Insecta > Hymenoptera > Formicidae > Nylanderia > Nylanderia fulva. The sequence goes on along the minus strand of NW_028190791.1, from coordinate 52,637 downwards.
CGTAAACGTGTTTGACGTTTGCTCGTCAAATCTCATCATTGTATTTCTTCTAATTGTTAATTTCGAAAAATTATCACATGATATTGTATTTTCATGAAGTGTCAGGGAGGGGTTTATTATAAAAGTGACGATTTAATTTAATGCATCGCGTTCTTTTCATTCTTCTTTCTTGCTCTTGCAGATGACTCATGTATTGATATATATCATTATTATATGATAAGATCGAAGTGGAAGTGCTGTAATATTTATTACAAAAAATGGATTCATTTATAAGTGATTTGTCAGAGGTAAGTTTAATTTGTACACTCTTGTGTGATTCGTGTGTTATTGAAAATAATATACAGGGTGTAACTGAAGAAATTTGTCATCAAATTCTTTGACTAATAGGGAAAGTACGGTCATTTTAGAATTTTTCCTCGGGGAAAATGTCGACACTAAAATTTTCAAGTTATCAATAATTGAAAAAGAAGAGCTTCTTACAAACTAAACTTTGTATAGTTGAAATATTAACAAAATTCAGGGTAATAACTAATTAATTAGTTAATTAGTTAAGTTTTAAAAAAATTAAAAAGTTAATAATTTTTAACTTAGCTTAATTAATTTAAAATGTATTAATTTTTAACTTCAACTAGTTATTTTTTTTTACCTTAAACTTATTCACTTTTTCTAAGTTAATTTTTCTTATCTTTAAATACCATTATTGTTTTTTTATAAATTATAAACATATAATTTTTAATAAAAATATGTATAATAAACGACTTATTTGGCAAACAGTTGTTTATTAATAATAATACACAACGTTTCGGCCTTTGGTTTAGGCCCTTTTCAAGCGATCTAAAATATACATTTATTATAAGTACATTATACATATTTTTATTAAATTGAACTCTGGCAATTTTCACAATATAATTATAATATATTATTTTTAAATTAAAGTATTATTAATTTTTATGTTCATTTGTCATCAGTTGTAATTACCAAAAAATATATTTCTATATAAAAATCAAAATTTCTTTATTTGTTATTATAAATTTTAAAAGAATTAACAAACAAAATTCTAATTTAATATAAATAATCTTTTTAAAAATTAACTTTAGATTTAACTTCAGTTAATTTAATCTTAACTTTAACTGAGTTTTTATGTTCGTGCAACTTTTAACTGAACTAAATTGATTTTATAAGCAACTAACTTTAATTTATAACTTACTTAGTTTTAAAAAATCATTAACTTATCCAATTCTGACAAAACTACATTCTTTAATTAATTTTCAGGTAGAGTTTACTTTAATAGAATTTTAATTTAAGGCTTAGTTACAAAAATACAAGATGATAAAAACAAACAGATGACAAAAATGATGACATTTTCGCTGAGGAAAAATCATTTCCAATCTTTGCCACAAAATCTGATAGAGCTCCAACTTTTTAATTTAAATAAATTTTTACACTTATCATTCATTTACAGTTCCTAATAAATCTTCTATGAGTAAGTTGATTTTTCAGTTTTAGCTTCCTCATAGAGCGAATAAAATGAGAAAGCAATGTGCAAATTTCTAATTAGAAATTTGCACATTTTTTTTATATAAAATATATATTTAAAAAATTTGACAATCTACGTTAAAAAAATTGAAAATTTTATGAAAAAAGACAGATCTATTCTTTTATCAATTCTTACTAAATTCGATGTCAATTATCTTTTAATGATACTCTATTTGTGTAAAAAAATTTAGTTCAGAATCTTAGAATTTACGAAAATTAAAAAGTGTATATTTCTTAAAAAAGATTTTAAATTTCATAAAAAATGAACTCTTACCGATTTAAATGTAATACCAACTATTCTTTAATGATATTCTATTGTATATCATGCAAAAAATTTATCTCAATTTATAAAGGATGCCTAAAAAGTGCGATTTTTTAACCTCGAGCGGAAAGTAAAATTCGAGTTGTTTTAGGTCTCATACATCTAGAATAATGTAAAAACCATAGTAGTTTTTCCTAGAAGTGCAGGGAACATTTAAATATCATCATGTTTAGAGAAAATCACGTAAATCAATATCTCGCAATAAATCGAGATTGCTTGATGTTTTAGTCAAATATTTTGATAAATATTTTGGTAACACTAACTTTTCAAGATCATTTAGACCGATTTTAATATCAGTCAATAATAAATTGAATAATCAGGAGACGCGGTAGTGTCTCCGGCCATGTTCAAACCCTAAAAGACCTTAAAAGACACTACAAGTCTCCTTATCCTGCACCATCAAAGTCCATTTTTTGGGGGTGTAGAACTACTAAAATATAAAAAATTTTGAATTGCACGTAACATAACCTGAAAGGCGGCATCGCCACGAGTAATTTGAGCCAAGAAAAAATAAAATCGGTCAAGCCGTTCCGGAGATACAAGCGGTCAAAAAGTGACGTTTTTCATGAAAAATTAAGAAACGTCGTCTTCTTCTTCTTCTTCTTCTTCTTCTCTGTCCGCGTCCGCTGACGTCATCAGGATTATATATATATATAAATCTCTTCTCACCTTTCACTCACTCACCTCCCTCAACTTCCACCCACCCCTTTCCCTCCCACATCCCGCCCCCCACCCCCACCCCCACTCCCACCCCTCTTTCGCCCTAACTCACTCTCTTCGTCCTATTTTTTCAGTCTTTTTGTTCTCTCTCACCCTCTTTCACCCTCTTTCGTCCTCTTTCACCATCTTTCGCCTCTTTCACCCTCTTTCGTCCTCTTTCGTCCTCTTTCGTCCTCTTTCGTCCTTTTTCACCATCTGTCGCCTCTTTCATCCCCTCGTTTCGTCCTCTCTCACCCTCTTTCATTCTCTCTCACTCTTTCATCCTCTTTCACTCTCTTTCGTCCTCTTTCACCCTCTTTCGCCCTCTTTCACCTCTTTCGTCCTCTTTCACCCTCCTTTCGTCCTCTCTCACCCTCTTTCGTCCTCTTTCACACCTCTTGCGTCCTTTTTCACCATCTTTCGCCTCTTTCACCCTCTTTCGTCCTCTCTCACCCTCTTTCATTCTCTCTCACTCTTTCATCCTCTTTCACTCTCTTTCGTCCTCTTTCACCCTCTTTCGCCCTCTTTCACCCTCTTTCGTCCTCTTTCGTCCTCTCACCCTCTTTCACCCTCTTTCGTCCTCTCTCACCCTCTTTCGTCCTCTTTCACCCTATTTCGCCCTCTTTCACCCTCTTTCGTCCTCTTTCGTCCTCTTTCACCCTCTTTCGTCCTCTCTCACCCTTTTTCGACCTCTTTCACCCTCTTTCGTCCTCTTTCACTCTCCTTTGTCTTCTCTCACTCTCTTTCATTTTTTTTCACCCTATTTCATTCTCTTTCACCCTCTTTCGTCCTCTTTCACTCTCCTTCGTCCTCTCTCACCCTCTTTCATTCTGTCTCACCCTCTTTCATTCTGTCTCACCCTCTTTCATTCTGTCTCACCCTCTTTCATTCCCTCTCACCCTCTTTCGCCCTCTTTCACCCTCTTTCGTCCTCTTTCACCCTCTTTCGTCCTCTCTCACCTTTTTCGACCTCTTTCACCCTCTTTCGTCCTCTTTCACTCTCCTTTGTCTTCTCTCACTCTTTCATTTTTTTTCACCCTATTTCATTCTCTTTCACCCTCTTTCGTCCTCTTTCACTCTCCTTCGTCCTCTCACCCTCTTTTATTCTCTTTCACCCTCTTTCGTCCTCTCTCACTCTCTCTCACCTCTTTCACCCTCGTACGTCCTTTCTCAGTCAATAATAAATTGAATAATCAGGAGACGCGGGTAGTGTCTCCGGCCATGTTCAAACCCTAAAAGACCTTAAAAGACACTACAAGTCTCCTTATCCTGCACCATCAAAGTCCATTTTTTGGGGGTGTAGAACTACTAAAGTTTTTTTCACCCTATTTCATTCTCTTTCACCCTCTTTCGTCCTCTTTCACTCTCCTTCGTCCTCTCTCACCCTCTTTCATTCTGTCTCACCCTCTTTCATTCTGTCTCACCCTCTTTCATTCTGTCTCACCCTCTTTCATTCCCTCTCACCCTCTTTCGCCCTCTTTCACCCTCTTTCGTCCTCTTTCACCCTCTTTCGTCCTCTCTCACCCTTTTTCGACCTCTTTCACCCTCTTTCGTCCTCTCTCAATCTCTCTCACCTCTTTCACCCTCGTACGTCCTTTCTCACCCTCTTTCGTCCTCTTTCACCCTTTTTCGTCCTCTTTCACCCTCTTTCGCCCTCTTTCGTCCTCTTTCACCCTCTTTCGTCCTCTCTCTCACCCTTTTTCATTCCCTCTCACCCTCTTTCACCCTGTTTCGTCGTCTTTCACCCTCTTTCATTCCCTCTCACCCTCTTTCGTCCTCTTTCACTTTCTTTCGTCCTCTCTAACCCTCTTTCATTCTTTCTCCCCCCTTTTAATTGCAATGAGTTTAAAAGTAACAATTTAATTTTAATATCATTAGAATATTATTTAGCAGCGCGCCCAGTTTTTTTAACTAAAATTTTATTCAGAAATAAATATTTTTATCGGCTCTCAATATAAATAATATAAGTATGCTGTCTTCTAAGCTGGGCAATAGAGCCAAGGAAACGAAACGAAAAATTAATTAAACGGAACTGTATCTCAATTTGAGATCCCAAAGTTCCACATATAAATATTTATTTCTGAGTTTATTCACGCCTTGGGCTAATCACGGCGGTATTTACTAACATCTACTAAAAAGGCAAATGAAAAATATAGGATCGAAAGGGTCTGAATAGCTTAGTTGGTAAGAGCAGTCGCCCGGAAAGTGAAAGACGCGGGTTCGATTCCCGCTTCAGCGACTTTTCGGACCTATATTTTTCTCGCTTATTTCTCCATATGTAAGTTTCGAAATTAATTTATATGTGGAACTTTGGGATCTCAAATTGAGATACAGTTCCGTTTAATTAATTTTTCGTTTCGTTTCCTTGGCTCTATTGCCCAGCTTAGAAGACAGCATACTTATATTAAAATTTTATTATTTCTTTTTATTTTATATTAATTTTAAATTTGCATAAGTTTTTAAATTTTAATTTTTGACTTGGCATCTTGCATTTTAGAGCAGATAAATTTTCCAATTTTTGCTGTATCAAATAATTTTACTTTTTTTTTTAACTTTATCGGTGTGTACACACAAAACATTTCTTTGAGTAACATAATTTTATATTATTTAATTTTCTTTCTAAAATATTTATAGCTGATTTCATAAAAATTTTAGATCAGCTTTGACATAGCTTATACATCTTTTTTCGGACAATGATTTATAAATCGCTTTTTTTATTTACTCTTATTAAAAGTACATTTATTTTAGTAGTAATAAGAAACTACAAATTAAGTAGAATATAAAAGTGGCCTCCTCTGATATTATTAATGAAGAATAATCATGTTTCTCTTGTTACATAACATGTCAAAATATCAAAATTGATAATTTATATATGCCTCCTTAAATGTGTAATAGAGCATATTATAACTTCTACATACATTTCTAAATATAAGAATTAATATTTCAATGAGAAAAACTGCTGGTCAAAAATAAACTCTTCAAGTTTTTTTGCTTTACTCTAAATATAAGAATTAATATTTCAATGAGAAAAACTGCTGGTCAAAAATAAACTCTTCAAGTTTTTTTGCATTACTTACAATAAATTGATATACATCTCGTTCAAAGTCAACATTTGGTAAATCTGACATCATGTGAACTATCATCACTTTGAAGACTTTAAATATTCTGATGTATTCGTATATTATGTGATATATTTTTTTATATTATATATAATTACATATATGCAGTATTGCATATCACATGTTTAGTATATCATAAACATATTCTTTTATAAATATATATTTATATAATGATATTTGCAACTTTTTGATATTTATTAAATACTTTTATTATGTTACGTTATCATTTTATTTATACTATTTTTTCATAATAATTTTCTGCAACGCTATCCACATGTGGATAGTCCGCGACACGGGGACTAAGTTAAAACATTTAATGAAATTAAAGCTCTCGATGAAAATTCTACGAATATTTACTGTTCGTCACTCATCGATGATTACTATCCAAATAGACCTCAGGAATTAGAATCATTAAATTTGTACGATTTTGCCAAATTCTGGGAAATTACGAAACAGATGTCAAATAATGACGAAGTCAAGTGTTACAAACTGGCATCGGGTTTATTTTTAAAAAAACGAAAAAAGGGTTATTTAATTAACCATTATCGATTTAATATAAAAACTGAGCCCGAAAAATACTTTTACTCGCTGCTTCTTCTGTTCAAACCATGGAGAGATTTGAGTGAACTCAAAGGTACATTCGAGACTTACACGGATGCCTTTAAGAATTCAGAGTCTGTTTTAACGAAGGCAATGAAATATCACGAAAGGCTCGAAGAAATACAGAAAGCTTTTGAGAACGTTGCTGAATTAATCGAGAAGCGCGAAAATGATCTGAAAACAGCAGACAGAGACAAATCCGATGACGATGAACTGGATTGTAATCCGATAGAAGCTGACGACGCGATGAAAAGATCTGGAAGATTTTGGTAAGATTGACGACCTGATTGATTTATCGCAAATGATGTCGCAATTGAACAAAGACCAGAAAAGAGTCTTTGATGGAGTATGCCAAGTTTTACAAGATAAGAATCAGATTCTGCGACTGTACGTAAGTGGCGAGGGTGGTACAGGGAAAAGTTTTCTAATTGAAACGATTAAACATTGGATCAGAATAAATTTGGAAAAAACGACTGCCATATCTGCTCCCACGGGTATCGCAGCATTCAATATCGATGGCTTGACAATCCATAGAATGTTTCAACTACCCGTTAGTCATGAATCTACACCAAAATATACGCAATTGTCAGACATGGTCTTGAAAACTTTGAGAGACAAGTTAAAGAATGTCGAATTATTTATAATCGATGAAGTATCCATGATTTCAAATGTGACACTTATGTTTATCAATCTACGATTATGTGAAATCTTTGATACGACAGATACAGATGATGGTTTCTTTGGCAGAAAACACATTCTCCTGTTTGGGGACTTGTTGCAGCTTCCTCCTGTAAAAGGACAATTTTCGTTTGTTAAAATGTCTCGATCAGAGATTCAGAAGTATTTAGGTACCATGGGTGGATGTGATTTGTGGAGATTGTTCGAGTACGACGAACTTTTGATTAATATGCGACAAAGATGCGATAATACATATCGTGATATACTTTCTAGAATACGAATAGGTTTAGTAACGGATTCTGACATCAATGTTCTTCAGTCTAGAAGAATCAATTTTAAAGAAAGTAGTTGCGACGAAAGATTGAATGAACTTTGCACTTATATGAATCAATTACCGATTAATACAATTTGTTTATTGCCCACGTGTTATTTGTGCAAGGTTTTGAACACAGCAATGCTCGATAAAATCGACTGCGATGAAATTCTACTGATAGCAGAAGATGATGTCGACTGTGCTCCAGCAATAAAAGAAAAGGTGCATAAAATTTTAGAAGACAAAGATGATAAAGTGTCTGAAACAGCTGGCATTGAAAGAGTAATAGCGATTAAAATTGGCGCTAAAGTGATGATTCGACGAAACATTGACGTAACTTTGGGACTTGTCAATGGAACGATAGGCAATGTAGTTGCAGTTAATCGCTCTGCTGACGGCAATCGTATTGATTCCATCAAAATAGTTATTTCGGGTAACAAAGAAATCGCAATAACGAAAGTAGATATTAAATTTGAAGTATTCCACAAATTAGTGGTACATCGGAAACAATTTCCATTGTCTCTCAGTTATGGAATAACTATACACAAAAGTCAAGGAATTACATGTAACAATGCAATGATGGATTTAGGAACGACTGTATTCAGTGATGGTCAAGCCTATGTAGGTTTGTCACGAGTAAGTAAATTGGAAGGCCTACATTTGATAAATTTCAATCCAGCATCAGTTAAAGCAAACTCGAGAGCCATTGTGGAATATAATCGACTGAGATCTATATTCAAATCTGAACTGCCACAAATCAATCGGTCCGAGAAAAAGGTTGTGAAAATGTACGATCGTCGATGGGCTATCCCTAATATCATTGATGATGTGCAGAATTATGATTGTGAGGAACCAGAAAGTATAGTTACGTGGAAAATATATGGCCTTTGCAATAACGATGCTGTTTCGTGTTACGCTAATGTAATATTACAATGTGCGTTTCATTGCGTACGTATTAGGCAACAAATACTGAAAAATAAAGCATCGAATGCATTGACTGATGCTATCTGCGCGTATGGTGAACGTAAATATTGCAACATTCAAGCGGTTAGAAGATCTGTCGGAAAACGCTTCGAAGAACGAACACAACAAGATGTTTCGGAATTTTTTACGGCTCTAATGTCGACGTATTCCGACATCAATGATGTATTAGAACTCGAATTAAAGCACGTAACATGTTGCTCGAATGTCAAATGTAATTACAATGTAACTAAGCTGGAAAGCAGTAGTTTGCTAATATTACCTATACATTCGACATTAAAAAGGAAAAAAGGTGTCACTCTACAAAGTTTGATTAATGTAGAATTTTCTAAATGGGAAACGATAAACGGCAATTGTAACGAATGTAAGGGTACCGTGTTGAAAAGGAAAACCGTAATCGAATCAACTTTATCCGTCGTAGTAATACAGCTCAATTTATATACTTTTGTAAACGGTGCTTCTAAAAAAATTATCAACAATCGGATTAACGCCGTGCCGACGAGTAATATCACGATTAATGAAAAAAAGTACAAGGTAATAAGCGCTATATTTCACGAAGGTGAAGAAATGAATCGTGGTCACTACACGTGTATGTTGAGAGCTGACACAAAATCGGAATGGTATTATTCTAATGATATGGAAGTGTTCAAGAAAAAATGGCCCAAAGGAGCACAAGGGGCATACATATTGTTCTTAGAACAGATTAAATAATGGCGCTGTATAAAGGCTGCCGTAAGCGCCGAAATGAAACATCGGCTGCTCTGGCGCTGTATAAAGGCTGCCGTAAGCGTCGAAATAAAACATCGGCTGCTCTGGCGCTGTATAAAGGCTGCCGTAAACGCTACATTAAAACATCAACTGTTCTAGCGCTGTATAAAAGTTGCCGTAAGCGCCAAAATAAAATATCGGCTGCTCTGGCGCTTTATAAAAGCTGCTGTAAGCGCTGCGTTAAAACGAGTGCAATAAGTTTCTAATTTGACCTAGGCTTCATGACATTTCAAAAAGTATCATCAAGAAAAAAATTATCAGACATAAATATGTATGTCGTGTTAAAATCGGAGAGACGAAGAAAAATATATGGTTGCGTTCTCACGAGAATGGGCGATGGAGGGGCCCATTCTTTATTTTCAATATTCATACAAGAATATAAATTCATTCTGTTGCAATTGAAATAAATGTGCAATGTATCGTTAAAAGTTATTACAATTATACAAACATTTACATATATGATTAAATAAAATATATATGTATACTATAATATAATTATATATTTTATATATGTACATATATACCATATATTTCAATTATTTTGAACTGTATTGCATAAATTGTTACTTATACAAAGTTATGTGATAAGAATCGAAAATACATATATTTGTGATACTTGAATTACTATTAATTTATACATGAATTACTATTATAGAAAGCTGCTCTATATATATGTACTTTAAAAAGTAAGTGATATCCTAAAAAAATCATAAAAATGAAAAGGTCAGGCCATGTTCAAAAGAAGGCACTCAAAAATTTAAACGATCTAATAATAAATTATCACGAAAAGTAACTGATATGTTATTCAAGGTGCCAGTTCAAAGTGAACATACGTAAAGTGTATATTATCTAAATTTAGTAATAATATATTACCATGAAAAATAACTGTGATATTTTATTCAAGGTGCAAGTTCACATTGAACATACATACATATAAGTAAAACTGATTACAATTTGATTCTAGAAAATAAGTGCGATATGTTATTCTTAGTGCACAAAATATAATGGTCGTTTATAAAAATTTGATTTGAAATTCATACTAGCCCGTACAATGAAAAATAATTGCTCGTAATTCCAGAGTACCAATTTGTTAATTACTCAGAAAAATAACATGGCGGCTTGCTCTCAAAAAACTATGATGTTTCTCGATGTCCATTTAGAAATAATGTCGAAGCTCTTACAGAATAATTACTACAACATTTGAAGTACGAAAAGTATTACATTAGAAGAAGATTAGATTAGAATAAGGATTCAACGTATTTTTAAAAGCTCTACACACAACGAAGTGAATATACAAAACTATATACAAATACCTTTTTCTTCTGTGTTTCTGAAGAAAATCTTTTAAATAGAAAATAGTGTCTTGCGATCATGAAGAATAGGTTTTAAATAGCAAGGTTTCATTTGACTTATAATTTTCGATATTATTCACTTAATTAATATGTAATTTTTTATTGTATATTACGACAAATAATCAGTATACTTTTTAAGCGTATAGCTTTATTGTACTTGACCTGAGAACTGTACATTTATAAATTTTACTTAATATACACCCGTTTCGAGCAACAAGGCAAAGTTTTCTGATCAATAACTTACTCCCTGAAAATACGGTATAACACAAATCGGAAGTTGATACGAAAATTCGAAATTTTACTAAAGAAAGATTGGAGGTTTTTAATTTATACAATTTTCACAACTCTTATTTCAATTATTTATTCTACCCATCGAAAGTTTTTTGAGAGCAGGCCGCCATGTTATTTTTCTGAGTAATTAACAAATTGGTACTCTGGAATTACGAGCAATTATTTTTCATTGTACGGGCTAGTATGAATTTCAAATCAAATCTCTATAAACGACTATTATATTTTGTGCACTAAGAATAACATATCGCACTTATTTTCTAGAATCAAATTGTAATCAGTTTTACTTATATGTATGTATGTTCAATGTGAACTTGCACCTTGAATAAAATATCACAGTTATTTTTCATGGTAATATATTATTACTAAATTTAGATAATATACACTTTACGTATGTTCACTTTGAACTGGCACCTTGAATAACATATCAGTTACTTTTCGTGATAATTTATTATTAGATCGTTTAAATTTTTGAGTGCCTTCTTTTGAACATGGCCTGACCTTTTCATTTTTATGATTTTTTTAGGATATATGTATATACAGGGTGTCTAATGTCCGACCCGGGTTCTTTACCTTGGAAACGACTTGAGATACGAAAAAATGTTTCAAACAAAAGTTGTAGGGTTTCGAGGAGAACATAAGATCGTACCATTGATTTGACCTTGAATAGTTATGTGAAGGTCACGTGAAGGTTACTTTCAATTTCATAAATGAAACTACCTATTTTTTATTACATATTCTTGTATGTTATTTCAAAAGCTTTACAAAACCCTATACTAAAATATGTTTTTATAGAGTTCTTGTTGAGTTATAAAGGTTTGAAGTAAACCTTTCCGCTCGAGGTGAAAAAATCGCACTTTTTAGGCATCCTCCTTTACGAAAGTTAAAGCAACCACATTTTTCAAAAATATTTAAAAAAATTTTTTTAATTAAAAAAAATTAGAAATTTTAATTTTTGAAAAATTAAAATTGCATTAAAATCTAAAACATTGTATTTATTTTATTATACTATGTTATATATATATATATATATATATGTGTATATAAACATTTTGAAAGAGAAATTATAGTATATTGTGTATCAAGTGCGGAAAGTTGACAATTGGTCACGAGTGCGGGGGATGGACGCACAAGCCGAAGGCGAGTGATACACATACTATTTTGTATTACAAGTGCAGGCAAAGTGGCTTTGTGCGTGTTTTCTGTGCGCGAGGTGGCCGATCGCACGCCGCCATCTTGCGGCGGCACGGTGCGGGAATAGCCGTGTTCAAAGTCATTGTCCTTTGAACGCGGCTCAGCCGTAGGCAATGGCTTTGAACGCGGCTTATTCACTCACCGCGTCGCCGCTAGATGGCGGCGTGGGAAATCGGCCGCTTTCCGCACAGAAAACACGCACACAAAGTGCCACTTTGCCTACACGTGTAATACAAAATAATAATAATGATAGATTTTTACACTTATAGAAAATAATTAATTTGCGAATATTAAACATATATTATCCTAAATTTTCTTAACGCGATTTTTTTATTTCAATACTTTTTGATGATATTTTAAGTTTTTTTCCTTGTATTATTAATAAAGATAAAATATAATTTATAAATAATTTTTAAGAAAAACAATATTTTTAATACCGATTGATTTTTGTAAAGGGCAATTTTGGCTTGCATCAAGTAAATGTCCTTTTTTAATTCAGACGTTCAATTTTTTTTATTATAGGTATTTGAGGAGGAAGGCAGATCCGCGCAAAATGTTGCACCGGAAGCAACACAGGTAGTCATCTAAAGCGTTTTTCACTAGGCAGAACTGAGTGCGCATTGGAAACTCGTCGAGTTCAGACAACACGGCCGGAGTGCATTGAAGATGTGAGTTTTTTGCACTCCCAACTAAACACGTCTTGCACTGAACTGACACGATCTCTTGGAGCTCGTGCCGAATTCTCGCACTATAGTGCAAAAACTCGGCACTTAAACTTCCCAGTGAAACAACGCGCACCGTTTTTGCACGCACCGAAACGCCTAGTAAAACACGTTGCCTGCAGCGAGTACGCACTCAGTGCGCACTAGTTCTCCCAGTGAAAAACGCTATTAGTATAAGCTGAAAAAATCTCAAAGAATATTTAATATAAATTAATACAAATTGTCGCTCGTATATTGAAAACAAAGTGATAAATATAAGGCCAACTTATCGAGCTGAATATTCGAGATGTTCAGTCAACTACCATTTATTACATGTATAAATTATAAAACTACAGTTATTATATTAAAACTAACGCAAGTTACAATCATTCTATAAACGTTTCGACCGCACGCGGTCTTCTTCAGTATAATTATTGAAATATAAATTCATACAAATTCACATAATATCGAAATTTAATTATAGTTATTCAGAATCGAGAGTTTTTGAGCAATTAACGCGTGTTCTAATCCGTCCTGTCCAACAATGTTCGCCTCGATATGATCTCTGATTTTGTTCAGATCTCGGATAGTTTCATCGTTAATATGCGAGAAATTAACCCGTTCCATAGGCGCTGCGATTAATAAAAAATTACCGATCAACGTATATCCAAATTATAATATATATCCCCTACACTTGGTAGTATGCTTACCTATCATCGTCCTTCTTGACAATTTTGCCACTTATTAACAGTTATTAAGGATGACACATAACAAACCAACAATACAGAAAGACAGCTCATTTTAAACTCTACTTGATCGGAGAGCGTGCGTGTTTATATATGATCTAATATCTATGTTTGACTCGTTAATGTCCTATTTGTCCTATTATTATTTATTGTTCGCTAATATATCTAAAATATCAAAATACGACTCGCTAAGTAACTCAGTATCTTTGTTTAAATTTAGTCCATTTTTTTGTTCCTTGATATGTAACATCTCAGAATGACTCGGTCAATAAAAAATTCTTTGTCATTCCGTATATAGATAGGATCTCAGAAATGATTGTTTCCTCGGTAAAAAATAAAAATTGTATGGTAGGGTATAGATGTCTCAACAAACTGGATAATATTATTAAAGCACAGAAAGATAAAACTAAACATCCATGCAATTCGAATGTGGTTTATAAGATCAGTTGCAATAATTGTAATGCATCTTATGTAGGCCAAACAAAGAGGCAATTGCAAACGCGAATAAAAGAACATAAAAATAATATTAGGTTGGATTCAACGAAACATTCAGTAATTTCTGAACACATAAGAAATGAACATCATACTTTTAATTGGGACAATGTTAAGATCATGGACAACGAAAATAATTATTATAAAAGACTCATTTCTGAGATGCTACATATCAAGGAACAAAAAAATGGACTAAATTTAAACAAAGATACTGAGTTACTTAGCGAGTCGTATTTTGATATTTTGGATATATTAGCGAACAATAAATAATAATAGGACAAATAGGACATTAACGAGTCAAACATAGATATTAGATCATATATAAACACGCACGCTCTCCGATCAAGTAGAGTTTAAAATGAGCTGTTTTTCTGTATTGTTGGTTTGTTATGTGTCATCCTTAATAACTGTTAATAAGTGGCAAAATTGTCAAGAAGGACGATGATAGGTAAGCATACTACCAAGTGTAGGGGATATATATTATAATTTGGATATACGTTGATCGGTAATTTTTTATTAATCGCAGCGCCTATGGAACGGGTTAATTTCTCGCATATTAACGATGAAACTATCCGAGATCTGAACAAAATCAGAGATCATATCGAGGCGAACATTGTTGGACAGGACGGATTAGAACACGCGTTAATTGCTCAAAAACTCTCGATTCTGAATAACTATAATTAAATTTCGATATTATGTGAATTTGTATGAATTTATATTTCAATAATTATACTGAAGAAGACCGCGTGCGGTCGAAACGTTTATAGAATGATTGTAACTTGCGTTAGTTTTAATATAATGACTGTAGTTTTATAATTTATACATGTAATAAATGGTAGTTGACTGAACATCTCGAATATTCAGCTCGATAAGTTGGCCTAATATTTAATATATTATTATATTTTTATTTAAATGTAATATCTATTGTAAAATGTGTCGACAAATTTTAGATTTGTTTTTTTTTTATATTAAGTTGCATAGAATCCACAAGAGATTTAATTTTCGATTAAATTTTTGTGTAATTCGTAGTATCTTTATTAAGATTATTGAACAAACTTGTTAAATTTATATTAATTATTTTATATCTGAGTTGGGTAAGTTAATGATTTTTTAAAACTAAGTTAAGTTAGTTGCTTATAAAATTAATTTAGTTAAAAGTTGCATGAACAAAAAAATTAACTCATTGTCAATTAAAGTTAAGATTAAATTAACTGAAGTTAATTAAAAAGTTAATTTTTAAAGACATTATTTATATTAAATTATAATTTTGTTTGTTAATTCTTTTAAAATTTATAACAAATTTTTATTTTTATATAGAAATATATTTTTGGTAATTACAATTAATGACAAATAAACATAAAAATTAATAATACTTTAATTCAAAAATAATACGTTTATAATCTATGAAAATCAATAATGATATTCAGAAATTTAAAAATTTAACTTAGGAAAAAAGTTTAAAGTCAAAAATAACTATAGTTGAAGTTAAAAATATACATTTTAAATAAACTAACAAGTAAATCCAAGTGTTATACTCCGATTTTTTTCAAAGGCATAAATGTAATACTATCAAAAATATTTGACACGTATATTTTTATTTGTGCTCATAAGCAGTTTTACGGGTAATTCATACACCTTCCATATTCAACTTTCTACCTTTATTAGTAAATAAAATGCATAAAAACAAAATTTAATGCACGATTCATAAGCTTTTTGGATTGCTAATTATAAATGTGAAGTAAAATTTCTAAAATTATTTATTTAAATAACTAAATATATTGAGACATATTTTTCTTTAATATTGAATATATTTATTTCTTTAATATTATAGTACATTATTTTTTATTAAATATTTTTTATTTTAGTAAATATAAATTTTTTTGTTTTATATTGGACGTACATTTTATATTTTATGTACAATTATTTCAAAAAACTTACAGAAAAAAATAAAAATATAAAACCAAACAAAAATTTATATTTAATAAAATAAAAAAAAAAAAAAAAATATATATATATATATATATATATATAAATAATGTATAAGTATAATTTAAAATATAATTAATATAAATTTAATATTAACAAATATATCTAGTAATTTGATTATAAATTTTTCAGTCTAATTGTAAGAAATGTCTGTCATCGGTCAAATATATGTATTATTGCGTGTATAAAATTATTTTTATTAATTATGATTTCTTCCGATTATAATTTCTTCCTGTTTCTCTTATCCAATATCTGCTATTCCCGAAATTTTAGTTTTAAACTCTATTATTGCAGATGTATCCGTCATTTATTAATTTAAACGAAGATGAAAACAATCACTTACTCCTGGACATGGATTCCTTGGTTCCTAGGCATAATAATTTTTTTGCAAACCGCAGTCATGAATCGACTAAGAAGAAATCTCATATTGGTAATGCACACATTTTTTTCATTTTAAATAAACATATAGAGTAAACATAGTTATAAGGTAATCTTCTGATATTATTGTGTTATTAATCGATCCATCTTTTATGTCGCATAATATGGTTCAAAGAGATTATTTTAAGATTCCAATTAGCAAACTGACGTCATTAAATGTCAAAATGACGTATGCTTACTTCTAGGATGATTATATTTTTCAACAGTTACTTTTTTTCTAAATTTTATGCTCATCATCAATTTTTTATAGATACCTAATTTTTTACACTCATCTTTTAGCGATTTGTTATAGAAAATAAAAATAAATAAAGCTTTGTATAAAATATAAAATAAGAAAATAATAATAAATAAAAACTAGGCACAAAATTAATATATACAGAATGCTCCATTAAAAAGAAAATATGCTTAATATATAAAATATATTAAAAACATTGCTTTTTAGAAAACAATATATTTCAAAAATTGTTTGGTTTTGAGAGACAAATAAGATGATAATCTTGAATTTTAACTAATAAGATCATTTTTCAAAATTATTTAAAAATTAACTTAGTTTTTTTTTTAGATAGACCCACATTTTTTTACATAAATCGATTTCTTGCAATATTTGGCATAAAAATGTATAAAAATAGAATGGTCAAAAAAATAAATGTTTTACGAGATATTTATAATTTTATGGAAAATAAAATATCTTGTAAAATATTTATTTTTCGATGATCTTGCATCAATATATTTTTATGCACAAAATACTGAGAGGATCCAATTAGTGTAAAAAAACACGATTTTTTTTATATCGCTTATGCGTTCATGAAGGCTCTTTCGCAACAGCTATTCAGTCTGAGTCTGGAATTACCGATTGTAACAAGATAATTGGAGGGGGGTTTCCCGGGACTGCTTAACATTGACGTATCGCATTGATTTATGGAAAAGCGCATTTACTTTTAATTAGCATTTAATAGTGTTCGATTGAATCTTTGAAAACAAACACAAATGATTTTAAAATTAGCTAGATAAAGATGAGATAAAAATACATAAATTTATCTTACATAAGATAAAGATGATTTTGCTTTATGTATATCTAGATAAATGATAAAATTATATGGAGATTCATCTAAATAATTTTCAGATAATATTTTTAATTTTGCTTATGTAAAGAGTTATGAAAAAATGTAAATTATAAAAGAAATATACAAAATATATTCATATTTTTATTTATTATAAGTTTTTATCGCTTATTGATTAAATTCGACTACTTAAGTATTTTTATATTCTACGATTCTAAATCAAATAATTATCTGAAAATTATTTTAGGTAATTTAGTAAAGATAAAACTTTTTTTCATCTAAGATGCAGATGTAGATAACACATATTTTTATTATCTATATAAACAGTGTTTACTGTTATCTAAATAAAATTATGTAAATGATTATCTGATTAGCCTTTTAATTTTGACATAATTATGTAATTTATTTTGACATTGTATGGCGACTTTTTATTAGAATTTTTATTTATATTTATTTATTTATTATAATGTTTTTTGCGCACTGAAGAAGACTGAGTACAGTTCAAAACGTTTGTAATTGGTTTTTTTAAATTAAAGTTTTTCCAAGATTTATAATAATTTTTTATTTGCTCGTTACACATGGCCTCGTAATATTTAATAAGTTATCATTGAATAAGAATAAGAAATAGAAAATATCCACCAATAAGAGCAGAGAATAATATCTATCTCCTTTTCCGATTGGTTGATATTTTCTATTTCTTATTCCTATTGCTTGTTGCTTGACATTGTGCAAGGGCCTATATTATATATAAAGATAAGATAATGTCAAAGTTTCATCTAGATGATCATCTATATAATTTTATTTAGACAACAGCAAACACTGCACAAGTCACACACAAGATCGACACATATCCGCTTTAAATAAAAAGAAATGAATGAATTATAGGTAAGGAAATATACAACAGGGAGATGGATGGCACTGGATGGCCAGACAAACCCATCAGAAACTGGTGTCAAGAGGAAACAATGGAATGGTTTATGTCAGCCGCGGCGTATTTAGGTCAACAATTTAGTTCTTTTCACAGCTTTGCTGTGTCGGGGGAGGAACTCGTAACTTTCACGCGACAAGATTTTATTAATCACGAACCGCTGTACGGGGACCAATTGTACGATCTTCTTCACTCACAACGAACATCGAATATGCGTACGTACGTGAATTATATGAAAAATGTGTTGCATTTAGATAATTTAAAAATTAGCTACATAAAGATGAAATGAAAATATGTAAATTCATCTTAGATAAGATGATGATTTTATTTTAATCTAGATAAAAAAATAAAGATACAATTTTATCTAGATAAAAGATATGCAGGGTGTCCTATTTTAATGTCCCACCCCAAATAATTTTTTTAATTTTTGATTGTATAAGATACATAAGATGGTGCCATTAGTTTAACTTTAAATAGCTTGAAGGTCACTTAAATGGAACCATCTATTTTTCATTGTATATATTTTTGTAGCTTTCTAAAACTCTATAATAAAGTATTTTTTCATTAAGGGGATCCTAAACGTCCTTGTAAAGTCTGTGGTTTCCGTCCTGTTTTATCGACAAAATGTGAGGTTAGATAAACTATAAATCTATTTATTGACTGTATAGATTGTTTTTTACCTTAAATTAGAGCACTTCGCAATTTGTTAATATTAATACTATAATTTGTACAGGAAAATAATTTATCAATTTGTATAGTTTCATATATCTAAGTTACAAAATTATGAATTCTTTTTCTTCATAATTATGCAACCTAGATATATATGAGATTATACAGATTGATAAATTATTTTCTTATACAAATTAAAGTATTAATATTAACAAATTGCGAAGCGCTCTAATTTAAGGTAAAAACCAACAGTATAGCCAATAAATAAATTTGTAGTTTATCTAACCTCACATTTTGCCGATAAAACAAGACGGAAACCGTAGACTTCTTTCTCAAGGTCATTTAGAATCCCTTAAGTACTTTTTGAGTTATAAAGGTTCAAAGTTAACAATTTTTTGACATAAAGTGTAAAATATCTTGTAAAATATTCAGTTTTTGGTAATTATACCTTATGTTTTCTTCTACAATCAAAAATAAAGTTATTTAGAGTGGGGCATTAAAGTGGGACACCTTGTACAGATAAAAGATATCTAGATAAAAGATTTTTTTTTAACAATCATCATGTTTTTTATACATTACATGGATATAGTGCATAATAGATATAATAACGCGTAAAAACAAATGTCGAATATATTATAAACTCAAAATATCGATTTGTTTAAGCAGGACCATCATTCGATTCTTGTTCTATTCCAATACAAGAGGATGAATATGCACCAATTATTTCAAGCAATATATCTGGTAAGTAATTTAAAAGATGTCTATAATATATGAAAATTTACATAAATACAGATTTGTATTTGTGTTGTGGCGAGGGGGTATCGGGTGGTCGTGCACGCTGCGTCGCCGAAATTCGCCTGAGGCAAAGAGTAGGCGTAACGCAGGTTTGAGTCCATCCAGACCCAGGAGAGGTTTTATGAGAAAAAATTTAGTCGTACGGTGGCTGTGCATACTGCATCGCCGAAGCTCGCTTGAAGCGAATAGTTAAGGTGAAACGCAGACTCGAACCCACCCAGACTGCGTCTGGGTATAAGGTTTATATGTATAGGTTAAAGTATATATATAATATATAAGGCATATGTATAAAGCAAGAAGAACAGGAGACCGAACTCCAGGGGGTGAGTCAAAATATGGTTTCATTTCATGGGCCCTGTTCGCGGTATGGTCGTCGGCCAATTCATGAACTACAGCGTGCTGGATTTCGCTTGTTTGATAAAAAAAAAGGTTTCCTATGTGAACTTCGTCGTTACTAAGTATCGTATATTATTTATTAATACTTACAACACCAAAATTTACATTCTGCCAAGATGCCAAGTTTATGTTCTTGATTATATTGCACGAAACTTCGAAGTCCAGCACGCTGTAGTTCATGAATTGGCCGGCGACTATACCGCAAACAGCGCCCATGAAATGAGACCATATTTTGACTTACCCCCACCACTGAATTCTAAGGAGTTCGGTCTTCTGTTCTCTAGTCTTCTTGGTATAAAGGATGAAAATGAAAATATATATAGTCTCCTTATGTGAAGCTGGGGACTTTAAACAAAAGTAGTCTACTATTTGTATGTGGCGATATATGCCATAAGCCCGCGAAGTTTTTAGAAAACGAAATAAATAAAAACAAAATAAATATAACGCATTCAAATCGAGAAGAAAAAGATAGATTTAGCGACCAGTAAAGCTAAAATAAATAAGGCAAGCAAACAAAAATCATAAATTCGAGAGACAAAAGGGAACAAAGATAGAGAAAACACGATGTTTTTGGATAGGTCGTCCAGTGAGAAGCCGATGAAATAAGCAGAGTCGCTCGATAGCTCGCGTGAAGAACAGACTTATTATAATCGCGTTCGGTAAAGATATATTATACTCGCATCCGAAATAAGAACTTGTAAAGGCGACGGTAATAAATCAAGTGTTATATTTTATTCTTGACAAACTAATATTAATTTATTTCAAAGTGATTTATTAAAATCCGACCTGACTGGGTAATACAAAAAATATTGAACACAACGTTTCGGCCCTAGGATACGGGCCCTTATCAGTGTTGCTATAAAATTTAAAAAATAGACAAAGATAAAGAATTAGAAAAAACAAAAATAATAAACATTGAAAATGCGGAATAAAACAAAATTAAATCGAGATAAAAACTTTTTCGTTACATATCATAACCACGAGTTAAACGTTACCTTTCATGATGTTAAAGCGAAAGACATGATAACAGTAAAGTCAAAAACCATAGAACAATATTTTATATTAGCAAGTGACGCGTGTAACTTAACAAATATTAAAAAGACAATCATAAGAACTTTTATAGAAAAACAAACAGATCATACACTATGTATTATATTAGTGAATCATATATATATTAGTGAGTCATATATTTCGATTTTCTGTGTCCTTTTGCAAATTAATATTGCTATTAAATTTTTGAATAAAAGACATCTCAGTTATCTCTCTTTTCATTCTGTGTTTTTCAACGTGAAAGATTTTCGGTTCTCTCCAATTAAAATCATGTCCATGTAGAATGCGATGATAGAACGACAAAAACGACTGCATGGATTCGGTACTTAACATTGTTAAAAATGTCGAAGTCAATAGGTATTCAAAAAATTCCTAACAATCTAAGAGAATCTACTAGAGCTTCTGTTTCGAATTCTTTAAAAAATGTTTAAATAAAAACATCAATGCCATAGATAGGTCTCTTCTTAATGGTTTCTCTCAATACAAAAAGTTTTTAAAACATAATGACGACTTATTTATTACAAAGGCTGACAAAGGACAAGTGACTGTAGTTATGGATAAAATAAAATACATTAATACCATGAACGAATTATTTACTGACTAAACAACTTGAAAAATACTGTGGTCTCCCCAAATGTTACGGATTATTAAAGGTACACAAAAAAGACCATCCTTTACATATTATTGTTTCGTCGGTTAGTAGCCCACCATATAATCTAACATTGTTTCTACATGAATTTTTACATAATTCTATCCCAAAGCCTGGATCGTATATCAAGGGTAGCTGGACATTTAATCAAACACACTAAGATTCTAGATAACCATATTTTATTTTCACTGGACGTAACATCGTTATTTACGAATATCCCGAAAGACTTGGCTTTGAGAGCAGTGGAAAAAAAAGTAGAATTATATTACACAGAATACTGACCTTTCTCTACAACAATTCCTACACGCACTTAAAGTTGTTCTTGATTTAACGAGCTTCAGTGACGGGAATTACTACGAACAAATCTTTGGTTGTCCGATGGGGTCCCCTTTGTCTCCAATCTTGGCTCACTTGGTCATAGACAATTTAGAATCGCATTATCTAAGCACATTATATTTTAGTATACCTGTATACTACAGATACGTTGACAATTTTGCAATAGCGACAAAGTTCGAAATTACGGAAATACTTAATGTTTTTAATTGTTATCAGCGCATAAAGTTCACGCATAAGATTGGAATCGATAATTCTATCAATTTTTTATGTGTGTGAAGTTAGCCCCGCACTTTTCGAATTTTGAATTTTTCTTGATTGTGCTGCATTGTGCTCTGTTTGTGCTATATTGTGCCGCAAACGCCAACTCTCTGACTCAAAGCATATTCAAAAAAAAAAATCAAAATTTTTTTGCCCTGCACTTTTCGAATTTTGAATTTTTCTTGATTGTGCTGCATTGTGCTCCGTTTGTACTGTATTGTGCCACAAACGACAACTCTCTAACTCAAAGCATATTCAAGAAAAAATCAAAATTTTTTGCTAGCCCCGCACTTTTCAAATTTTGAATTTTTCTTGATTGTGCATAACAGTAAGATTTGTTTTTTTAATCTTTGTAATCTTTTTTTAATCTATCTTTGTGAATTTTTTTATCGAAATAAAATAAGATATTAAAATTTTTTCAACGGCACATAATGGCACAAGTTAGGACCAATTTAGGAAAAAATCGTGAGCTTAATCGTAAAAAAGTGCGGGACTACTATAATTTTATTAATATTTTTTTTATTGTTATTAGTGTTATTGGTCTCGCGTTTGCGGCACAAGTTAACACAATTGTAGCACGATATGGCACAATCAAGAAAAATTCGAAAAGTGCGGGGCTAGCAAAAAATATTGTTTTTTTCTTCAGTATGCTTTGAGTTAGAGAGTTGCCGTTTACGGCACAAGTTAGCACAATATGGCACAATCAAAAAAAGTCAAAATTCGAAAAGTGCGGGGCTAGCAAAAAATTTAGTTTTTTCTCTTGAATATGCTTTGAGTTAGAGAGTTGCCGTTTGCGGCACAATGTAGCACAAACGGAGCACAAGTCAGCACAATCAAGAAAAATTCAAAATTCGAAAAGTGCGGGGCTAGCAAAAAAGTTTTGATTTTTTTTCTTGAATACACTTTGAGTTAGAGTTGCCGTTTGTGGCACAATACAGCACAAGCAGAGCACAATGCAGCACAATCAAGAAAAATTCGAAAAGTACGGGGCTAACTTCACATACATCAATTTTTTAAACACTACCGTCATGAATTTGGAGGGAACTCTGTTGACTAATTGATTTCGAAAACCTGCTTTCTCTGGCAGATATCTGAATTTTTATTCGAGCTACCCTCTTACTTATAAGATCAACACCATAAAAAGTTTAGTAGATCGGTTGGTCAACAACGGCTTGCCGAAATATTTTAGAGTCACAAATATATAAGAGAATTTGAACATTAAAGTGTCGAAACGCCTCTTGTTCTAATGCCAAAGTTCATCATAGAAAGTTTGACACAGCATCAATTTTACCTTTGCCATATATAAAATATCTAAGTGAAATATCTGTCTCAATAAGTGTGGTCTTGACGTGGTATATATTCCTAAAAAACTAAATAATTTAATTAAAAAAGGTAAAGACAGGACTGATGCTTCTTGTAAGATGAAAGTCGTATATAGGATTGACTATAACGATTGTGATGTAACTTATACTAGTCAAACTAAAAGACAACTAGTCACGCGTGTAAATGAACATTGCAGAGACATAAAAAAAACATTCCAGCAATCATGGTGTAATTAGCAAACATCGCATTCTACATGGACATAATTTTAATTGGAGAGAACCGAAAATCTTCCACGTTGAAAAACAAAATGAAAAGAGAGATAATTGAGATGTTTTTTATTAAAAAATTTGATAGCAATATTAATTTGCAAAAGGACACAGAAAATTTAAATCCAATATATGACTCACTAATACATAGCGTATGATCTGTTTATTTTTCTAAAAATTCTTACATACAATTGTCTTTTTAATGTTTGTTTAATTTACACACGTCACTTGTTTTTTACTTTACTGTTATCGTCTTTCGCTTTAACATCTTGAAAGGTAACGTTTAATTCGTGGTTATATGTAACGAAAAAGTTTTTATCTCGATTTAATTTGTCTTATTCCGCATTTTCAATGTTCGTTATTTTTGTTTTTTCTAATTCTTTGTCTATTTTTTAAATTTTATAGTAACACTTGATAAGGGCCTGTATCCTAGGGCCGAAACGTTGTGTTCAACATTTTTGGTATTGGCCAGTCAGGTCGGATTTTAATAAATAACTTTGAAATTTATTCATCACTGGCGACTTTATTCTAATCATTTGAGATATTAATTTATTTATTTATTGACATTACATTCTCCTCTCCCGCATATCATAATGCACATCGCCAAAGTATCAATTATCATATTTTTTATCTATCAACATTTTTTTTCAGATGCAGAATCGGATAATAGCGTCGAAATCAAAACGAAAAGATTGCCTGGCAGACCAAGGGTATTGAAACTCAAAAAGAATCGTAAGTATCATACAAAATATACTGGGTATCTCATTTTACAAAATCCATACAAATATCTCTCGAATGCATTTTAGAGAAAAATGTTTCAGACAAAAATTATAGGATTTAAAGGAGGAAAGAAGTTAATGCTGCTGACCTAAACGCACTTTTCAAAGTCATTTGAAGGACTTTTTTACATAGAACCACCATAATTTTTTTCTGAATCAATACCTCGCAATTTTGGGCATAAAAAGTTACAAGGGTAAGATGATCAAAAAATTAATAGTTTACGAAATATATATGATACTTTAAATTTGACATAATTTTATGTAAATTATAAAATATCTCATAAACTATTCATTTTTTATCATTTTAACTTTATAACTTTTTATAGTGATTATATTATAAGAAATCAATTTATATTAAGGAGATCCCCCCCTCTCGATTTCTGTTTTAACGACGCAGTCGTATTTTCATACTTCTAGTATATCTTTTTTTTAATTTGATAGAATGAAAAATGCTTCTCTACGATTGCAATACATGCATCAATAATCTTAGGGAAATTCGATTTGATATAAAAAATGAGAATAACAGTTTTTCTTAACTATTTTTATTTCGATTTGACATCTCGAATTGGAGACGAACTGTCAATTTCATTATAATATGTGCTTTATATAAAACATATGCACTTTGTATGAATAAAAATGCACATTCCCTGGGATTAGAAAACACGAAAGAAAGGACTGTTGTCCTCTAAACCTAGATTAGAAGTCTAATAAAAATTTGTAATTAGAAATATGATTCGTACGTATGTGTGCGTGCATTGTGTATACGTGCATATGTGTGCTGCTATTTTGTCGGAGTTCGTCATTTGCTGAGGGATAATGACTTTCAAATGATCTTGATAATTGACTTTTAAGAAAAAGCTCCCAACTTTTTTCCTCCTCGAAATCCTGTAACTTTTGTCTGAAACATTTTTCTTAAATAAAATACATTGTTCAAAAGAAACATTTTTGTGGACTTTTTTTTTAAATGGAATATCCTGTATATATTTTTTGTAATGCACATGTATTATATATCGATTTAATTATATAGCTGCCACTCAAGGAAAATTGTGGGAATTTATTAGAGATTTACTACGTAGTAGAGAAACATGTCCCAGTTTAATCTGTTGGGAAGACTATTCGCAAGCTAAATTTCGCTTTGTAAAAAGTGACGAGGTAGCAAAACGATGGGGTTCACGGAAAGGAAACACAAAAATGACTTATGAAAAACTTAGCAGAGCCATGAGGTAACAGTAATATTTTTTAGAATATGTGTATGCTAGAAAATAATTTTTAATTATATTTGTATAGATTAATAATATCCATTAAGAATTAATTATAAGAATTAATTTTTAAATAACTTTCAATTGATATTCTTATAGATTATATTAAATAAAAATTAATTATATTTATTAAATTAATTATAGATATTATTACAAAAGCAAGATATTTCAACCGGTGCTAGGTCGAAGATTGGTGTATCAATTTGGACCAAATGCAAAAGGTTGGCAAACGGATAATCCGAATTTTCGAAATTGAAACCGACTTCGTTAAGAACGAGTTTATAATATAATGGAATGCGTGTATATGAAATACAAAAATAATAATAACGTGGAAAGTCGTGAATATTTCGCACATAATGTTCTCCAAAATGTTAAAGATAATCGTATTTGATTTTATTAACCAAAATGGACCTATTAATAGGTCTATACTCAAATCAGCTAGTTAATAACATGTTATATATGCAGTTAATAGTTTATATGCTTCTCTAAGTAGTGTTATAAATATGCTTCCATATTTTTTTACACAACATAAAAACATAATAACATAAAATACTTTGTATCAATCGAAAAAAAAACAAAGAATATAATTA
This sequence comes from Nylanderia fulva, assembly GCF_048542155.1. Lineage (NCBI taxonomy): Eukaryota > Metazoa > Arthropoda > Insecta > Hymenoptera > Formicidae > Nylanderia > Nylanderia fulva. The sequence goes on along the minus strand of NW_028190791.1, from coordinate 26,066 downwards.
TTATTAAAAAAGATAAATGAATAATTTCATAAATAAAACCACGAAGAAAACAACCTTATATAAAAATGTAAAAAAATTGGTTATATTGTAATGTTTATTGTGTTTATATATCTGGTGTATATTTTTTATATATAATAAAAAAACTCTTATTCTTACTTTTTATCATTATATTCTTATGTAATAAATTTTCAGAAATAGCTTAACAAACATAAGTTTATAATACATTTTTAAAACATTCTAATACAAGTTTGTTACGTTTATAATAATTTAAAAATTGTATTCTAAGTTTTATCTTTATAAAAAATAAAATTAAAATATTTTTTCAAAGAACAATTATTTTCGTCTTTTTTTCATTGTCGATGAAAAGTTTGACATTACTTTTCTCTTCCGGGGCTACAAGAAATAAATATTTATCAAAATATATTTTCTTTCGAAATATGTTTCTTTCTGTGGAAGCACATATAAATCGAATAATCAGAAAAAATGTAGGGGAGACCGAGGCGAAATCGTCACCGGGGCGAAGTCGTCATTACAGTTATCTCAAAATCTATATGTTATGTGAACTCGTTGTTAATATTATAAACACTATTTATGATGTCCATGTGACCAACAAAATTTAGTGAAGTTATATGTCATGTTGTGATTTTGATTACAACAAACGTATTTTTAGTAGTCAAAAGTGAAATTTTATACGCATCAAAAATTTTTAATATTAAAATTTTTTTTTAAATCTGTAGGTAAGTGATTTTAAAGAGTAATGTTTGCTGAACAGAAATCCAGTGCAGTTGTTTTATTTTTGTTTATTTCTAATATTTTATGAGCGATTAACCTTGAAATCTGTGTCTGGAGTGAAATCGTCACAAAGTTACCGGGGTGAAATCGTCACCAAGTCACAGCGACTTTATCCGGATGACTTTCCGTTGCAAATGTCATTGTTTTTTTCAATTGCAAAAACAGGTACGCACGTATTATCGCAAAACGACTCCTGTCGACAAGTAGCAACTGAGGAAAGCAGTTCTTGGGGTAAAAAATGATTTTAAAAAATGATGATTGAGATAAAATGAAAAATTCAAACAGCCGCAAAACAATAATATGGAGTCCCGAAAACTACGTTAAACGACTGGCTAAAGAATAATAATAATAATAATAAAGTAGCACAATTAAAAAATAAATAACTAGAATACAGAATCTATTGCTGAAAGAGCCAATATAGAGATACAAATCGAGATTTATAAGTTCCTCTTTCCTCCTAACAAACTCGCTAAAATTTCCTAAAATTAATATAGACGAGAAATATATTGGCTCTTTCAGCAATAGATTCTGTATTCTAGTTATTTACAATGAGAGCGATCTAGCCACATCATTCGTTAAAAAATAAATAAATAAATGTTTAAATTTAATAAATGTTAAAATTTTTCTATTAAAAAATAATTAATAAAATATATTTTATTGTTTTTTATGATCAAAATTACGTATTTTCGTTTAAAATCTATTCTAAGAAGAAAGTGACGACTTCGCCCCAGGGGGGCGACGCCTCGGCAATTTTGAAAATTCAATTTTTACACCTTTGCCATTTTTACTCTATACCGATTGAACAAAGTGATGTAGACCAAAAATACCCCAAAAAACATTATAGTCAAGGATTCATACTTTACAACGGTACACTACATTTCATTAAAATTATTTATTTTCTTGTTAAAAACCGGCATCAAAAAAAGGTGACGACTTCGCCCTGGTCTCCCCTATATATGATAGCGTAAAAATATCTAATACAATTACCTTGGTTTGTGAATCCTGATCTTCCTCTCTAGTTTTATCATCCTTCGCAGATGTATTATTTTCGTTGATATACTGGAAAACAAAATTTCTTGCGTTTATTGCATGAGAAACAGAGTCACCTTGTTTCGCCAATGAAGCTATCTTTGCTAACGACTCTTCTCCTCGAGTTAAGAGCGAACGTTTTTTTATAACATTCTGCAAAATAAATATAAGCATATGTAAAAATAAATTTATTCTGGATTTATTCTGTTAGATTGCGACGTCAGAGGTGAAAAAACACTGAAAATTCTAAGAATTTTTAGCGTGTTTTCCAAGAATCTTAATTAATTAATATCAATTTTTTATAATTAACCTTACATATATCATCTGAGATTTCTTTTCAGTATTTGGCCCATTTAATAAATCTGTTATATTTCGCGGCATAATCGGTTCCATATTTTCGGATGAATCCACTTTGTCATAAGAAGCGGATGATTCTCGACATTCATTATTCTTAATTTTTTTAAGTGCTTCCAGTCCAAATTTGAAAATTTGACTATCGCATAACTCATCTTCAATTTCGTTATTTGAAGATTTCTGTAAATAACATATATTTATAAGTAAACACATTCTTTTTATATATATAATAATAATATAGTAACTAAATATATAATATATAATAATAATATAATAACTAATTATACAATTTTTATATAATATAGGTATATGTGTGGGTTTGTATAAATTTTATTTACCATCCTTTCTTCAAGAAACTTGTCTCTTTCTTGCCTAAGCTTACTCCACTTTACCTCTTCCTCGTCTTCTTGTACATCTACCCAGCCTTCGTTCTCAGATGTTTGTGATATTTCAGTATTACCTCCCAATTTATCTGATAACAATTATATTAAATTATTATAAACGTATATACGCATTGCATATCAAATTTAAAAAATTTGAATTTTGTAAAATATTTTTAGATACAAATTTTTTTCTAACAATCATCTGTTATATGCAAAAAATTGCAATAATTATCTAGTAAAGGGAAAAATCGATTATACATTAGATAAAATGAAGATGATTTTGTTTTAAATATATATCTAGATAACAAATAAAATTATATGGCGATTCATCTAAATAACTAAATAACATGCTTTTATTTATAAGTTCTTATTGTTTACTACTTAAGTATTTTTATATGCTATATAATTCTAAACCACATTATCTGAACACATTTATTCTATTTATACCTTTCTCATTTATTATCTTTATATGTATAATTCTTGTTATTCTTATTATCTTATTCTCTTATCTTTATATAAATAATAAGAATATTATTTTATCTTTATATACAGGGTATACTGAAATTTTATAAATAAATTCCATGATTTTCCAGGTGTATTTTTGTTCAAAATTCCAAGTAAAATTAAAATATTAAAAAAATTTCTAAATACAATTTTAAATTAAATATATTTTTGTTATGCATAATTTTTTAATAGAAATAAAATATTTTTTAATATAATATTCTATAATAAAATATATTTTAAAATACTTTATATAAACCTAATAAATTTTATAATATATTCTTTAAAAGTATATTTGAAAGTAAAATCAAAGGGGCAATTTTTTAAAACATTCCCTAAGTTCAAAATAAATTCCGAGTATTCCAGGTTTTTCCAGGAAATATACACTCTGTACATAATAATAAGAATATGTATATTCTTTTCTATTATCTTATCTTTATATAGATTATAAAAATATAATATAAAACATAAGATAACGCCAAAATTTCATCCAAATGATCATCTAAGATGCAGATATAAATAATACATATTTTTATTTATATAAAGATAAGATAGTGCTAAAATTTAATCTAGATAAGCATGTAAGATGCAGATATAGATAATACGCCAAAATTTCATCTAAATAATCATCTATAAAATTCTATTTAGATAAAACACTGCTTATTACCTATATTTCTCCACTTGAACTTGCGCTCGCGACCCATTCCATCAACATGCAAATCTCCATCCTCGAACAACAACTCTTGAAGCAATCTGACTTCCCTTTTATCCTCATCCAGCATTTCCTTCATGTATTTTTTATGAATTTTGTCCAGTTGGTCTTTCATCTCATGTTCATCCATATCCTCGTCATCTCCTTCTTCATATTCTAATTTATCCAAATCCTTCTCGTCTTCATCAGCAGAATCCCAATCGCTTTCGCTCAATTCGGCCTCTTTCTCCAAAAAGTCAGCCGCGACTTTCTTAATATCTTTCTCCGGCACAATTATCATCTCGTTTTCCTCGGAATCGTAATCTACATATTCTTCCTCTGCCTCCTCATCTTCATTATCTTCATCACCTTCATCATCTTCCTCCGAATCAGATAAATGCAGCCTCTTCACTGAACGCTTTCTGGGTTTCAAAAATGTATCCTTTTCTTCCAATTGAGCATCATCATCATCATCTGAAGAAACAATCTTCATTTTTAACTTCGAAATCTCATCCAATCGATCATCATCATCATCATCATCATTATCCGATGAAGAAGCTATCTTCATTTTTAACTTTGAAACGACAGCTTGTCCCATCTTTGCAGAATTGTTGGAATCTTTATCCAATATCAGTCTTACATCTTGGGAGTTTTCATTCTCCTCTTCTAGATTTTTCAACTGTTCGATGGATTTCATATTTTCTGAACACAATCGTGATTCGCTGCTAGTCTGAGACGAGAATAAATCCAAATCGGTTCTCTGCGTCGATTCAAATTTACCCGAGCACAATCGCATGAGATATTCGTCATCGACAGTTTCTTTACTGTCGTCGAATAATTTCTTCTTTAAAATGTGATTGTTCCTGTCGTCGAATTCTAAGAATCCGTCGCTTTGTGTATTTTCCAAGACGGATTTCTGATTGTTCATCAGATATCCTTTCCTTTCCTTATCCTTACTATTGGAATCCAACGTAGTGTTTAGCACACTTAATTGCGTTATAGGAGAGACAAAGTCGAGCATACTTTTCTTCGTCAAAGGCATCTTACATGTTCGACTTCTGGCAACAATCTGTTGCTCGGCAGACACATCGCTTTTATCTTCATCTTTATTTTTATACCGTGTCTCAGATCTATTTACATCCAAATTAATGTCCTTTAATTGATCACTTTCTGAACAGCTCGGATTTATAACGCTTGAATCATTCTGAGACTCTTTTTTCTTTTTATCTTTTTGATTCTCGATGGTACCAACGTTTTTACAAACATTAACATCATCTTCAGATTCGCTTCCATTTTCTATATCTTTGTCTAAATCCAGCACATCATCTTCTTCCTGATCAGTCTCTATTATATCATTCTTGCGAGTCTTCTCTGCATCATCCTCCGAATCTTCATTGTCTGTAACTTCAGCTTCGTCATCAGCGAACAAACACTTGTTCCTCTTTTTGTCCTTAATATAAATATCATCCTCTTCGGGTTCGCTTTCTCCGCTGTCACTTAATTCAGAATCCTGATCTTCTTCCCCATCTAAATCATAATCAGCTTCTTCTTCTTCTTCTTCCCTTTCTTTCTCCTCCTTTTCTTGCAGTTCTATTTCTTTATGTTTCCATTCTTTATTACGTTTTATAGTCATTTGTAGCTTTAAATCTTCCTTTAAACGCATCAACTTGGCCCCAGGCTTACTCAATTCAGGATTATCAGTGCTGGCGGGTAAATTATATGGAAGTGATGATTCCTTAATCGGAGAACTGTTTGAAGTATTTTGCAAGTGTACTTCAGTTTCTTCAGCCTTATCGTTAGACTGTTTTTTTGCGTTAAGAACGTGTTTACAAAAAAATCTATCTAATAAAGTATTTACACCTTTTCCATATGATTTCTCGTCATATGTCAGATCAATAATCATACCTGGTGACCCTTTTAACATAACTGTAGAATTTGACGTCAATTTTGGTAATAATTTTTTTCTATCAATTACAGGTTCATCCACGAATTTCGAAAATGGCAAATCAAGTGCCTGATTATCAGAGTCTTTACATTCCTCTGTTGAATCATTTCTAATTTTTGATAGAACGTCGTCGATGAAATTAGTAATAGTGAGTGATGATGTTATATCTGTTCCATCATCTTGTATTATAATATCAGAATTTACAGATGTAACATTCCTTTCCTCATCATTTATGTTACTGGAGATTTCTTCCATTGTTTCTGCAGTCAAATTTTTATCTCCATCTATGTCAATTGCTTCAGAATCACATTCTGATGTTTCTGATACATGATTCTCTGCCATACTAAATTCTGATTTCTTCTTATCATTAATAATTGTTTCCTTTTCCAAGGAAGTAATAAGAGTTTCAACTCTTCCTTTCACTGTGTCTTGTTTCTTAAGACTTGTATGAAAATCTTCATTTGTCTCATCTTCAAAACATGTTTCAAACAATTTTCTTGACACCCCAGACTTTTGATTCTGCTTACATGCATCATCTGTTTGTTGCGATACTGTATCGGATGCATCATCATAAATTCTGTTATTTTCAGTTAGAAGAGATGATTCTTTATCTTGATGATTTACTTTGTTGAAATCTGTTTCAGATATAATAGATGTGTCAAGAGATATATCATCTTGTATAATCTTTGTTTCATTATAAGCTTGATGGTTTGTACCAATCTTTTGAGAATCTTGTGTATTTTTGATATCTATCAATGGTATCTTCTCATGCGTAGTAGAAGACTTTTTTATATTTCTAGCATCAAAAGATGTAGACTCATCTTCTGAATCTGAAGATTTGTAAAAGAGTTCTGCTTCTTTTTCTTTTTCCGTAAGGACCTGGCTGTTTAAAATTATATGTAAAAATTATTTATTTTGTATTTGAAGTTCTATTTTATAAAATGTATGCATATGTATATATATATATATAAATACAGGGTGTCCTATTTTAATTTATTACCCTCATAAACTTTTTATTTTTGATTGTATACCAAAATGCTTCAAATAAAAGTTGTTTGATTTGAAGAGAAACCTCCTAAGTCTCAAATTAAAAGTTATTAAATTGTATTTAAGCAAAATATATAATTTTGTTCTTTAATGTTACAAAATTTAGTACACTAAAAAGGCTTTTTTTCAAGCTTATAACATGATAATTATTAACGCTTCAACATCTTTACTAAAAAAAAAAAAATCATTTAAACTGACGAGAATTTACAATTAAAAGCATATACTCTTGAAATAATTTATGCATGGTTGGGTAATAATTAGATAATTAGTTAAAAGTTAGAAAGTTAATAACTTTTAACGTAGCTAATTAATTTAGAATGTATTAATTTTTAACTTTAACTAGTTATTTTTAAGCTTAAACTTATTAACTTTTTTTTCTAAATTAAATTTTTTAAATCTCCGAATACCATTATTTTATTATAAGTTATATAAAAACGTATAATTTTTAAATTAAGATATTATTAATTTTTATGTTCATTTGTCATCAATTGTAATTACCAAAAAATATATTTCTATTTAAAAATCAAAATTTCTTTGTTATTTGTTATTATAAATTTTAAAAGAATTAACAAACAAAATTCTAATTTAATATAAATTTTTTAATATAAAAATTAACGTTTGATTCACACTTCAGGTAATTTAATCTTAATTAAGTTAATTTTATAAGCAACTAATTTTAACTTAACTTAGTAACAAAAAACTATTAACTACCCAACCTTGATCTTATGTATATATAAAAATGTATATATAAAATATGTATATATAAAATTATATATATAATATATATATATACATATATATATATATATATATATGTAATAAAAGATGTATAAAAACTTACTTTACTATTGTGGATGACATTTTCAGTTTTGCAGCTGTTGAGGATGCCTTTGGAAGAGATGTTAATATTTTTTTTCTATTCAAAAATTCCTGTAAAGTACGCTGTTTTGGTCTGTGATATGGCAAAGAAATTTCTGTTTCTCTTAATAATCGTTGAGATTCACTATGTATCTGACGCATCGCTTCATCTTTGGAAGCTCTGATAGAACCCTATTTTATGAAATCAAAAATTTTATATTAATTTTAAAGATTTTGTTTTACATTAAATATTAGTTTTACATTAAATAGTTTTTTTTAAACTTATTAAGACTATAGAAATTAGACTAAAGAAAAAGTTGCATCTAAACCTTTCTCTTTTTAACAGATTCTTTTTTACTACTTCTATTCTCAGATATGTCTTGAACTTTTTCAATAATGGAATCCTGTGTTTCCTTTTTTTCCCCCTCATTTTCAGAATCCGTTGAAGATTGGTAGCTATTATATATAATCTATAAAATAAAAATATAATTTAAAATAATTTTTATATAATAAAATTATAATAAATTATAATTGTATTTATACAAAGAATTCATAAAAAAATATAAGATAAATAAAAGAATTGTAATTATAATAATTTGTAATTTCATTATAAAACAATAAAAAATTATATAAAAATATAGTAATAAAAGATACACTTGTGCTTACAGAAATACTTACAGTTTTATGAACAATTTGAGAATTATTAGTTTTGCTTATTGATGTGCCGTCAGATTCACTGTCTATTATTCTTCTTTTATTTTCAAGATTCTTTTTATAATTTGTAATTTTTGAACGTTTAGAGGATTCAAAACCATCTTCATCATCAGTAGTTTTTTTCAATGTATTATACAAAGTAGTTTCATCCTCGGAATCACTATCTACAAGATCTAAAAATCTCTTTGACAATAATTGTTCAGTATTATTGTCTTCAATGCAGGATTTATCGCTATCTCTTAATTCGTAACTATTCTCTGATTTATCAAGATCGATTCCATTATCTGAATAATTTTTCTCACTATTATTAATCGATGTTGTTGTGGAAGTTTCATTATTTCCTAATTCTTTAGAATCATAACAATTGTTTTTTGGGAACATAGAATCACAATCTTGTAAGTTTGCCTCGTTCTTCCTATTATGTGTTTCATTATCTTCATTACATTTTGAAATATCTTTGGAAATGTTGGATTCATTAATGACTATGTGTTCTTCTTTGTTGAATTTTCCGTTACTTAATAAAACTTCCATCGTAGAAACACTGGAATTAAGTAATCTAATTAAAAACTTAATTATAAGGCTTAATTGAAATGTAATTATAACTTATTATTAAGCCTTATAATTAAGACTTATCTATTAAAAAAATATATATATATAAAATATATATATATATATATAAAAAGAATAAAAAAAAAAAAATAAGTAATTTTTGCTGTCATTAAAAATCTGGCATTTCTATGAAATAACGAAAAAATAAAATTAAAAAATTAATTAAAAAATAGTAAGCAGGATTATAAATGTAAAAAAATAGTATCTGTGTTTACATTTTCTTAGGCATGCAGGTGTAGAATTTATGAAAGTATTTTTGCTCACCTTATTATATAATTATAGCTAATATCACATGTGATTTATTGTCTTCTTCTTCTTCTTGTTCAGTTGAACCACATTTAGCACATTTTTTTGTCGGTACTTTTAATTGTTTTCGCAACTTTTCGCTTCTCTTATATGAGCAATTGCCGCCAATTTTGCTTCCATGACATATTTAAAGGTTTTTTGGTTAAGTTAGATTAATTGAAGTTAGGTTAGGTTAACTAAACTAATAGCGTTTTTTCACTAGGCAGAACCATAGACATGAGAGGTCTGTTTCCCTATTATCAGTTATACCAATTGCTTGGGAATTGTTTGGGCACATTTAAAAATAAATTCTCGTAGTTTATGAAATAATAGTTTATTTATTATTAAGGGTCGACAGGTCGTCCGGCCTGTTGAAGACCTCGCGCGGTGACAACGCGAAACTCCGATTTCAGTGTTGCCAAAGCTGAGAAACCAATTCTCGGGTTTTATGCAGTGGTGCATGTATATACACGTACATACACCATTGCATTGCTCACGCGGATGCACCGTAGAGAGACAAGGACCGATAATGACGTGTTCTCCTTGTTCCTCTACCGTGCCGGTATACGCGAGATGCGGCCTGAAAATGCTTTCTGGTTTCGATTCTGTAACATTTTCTAAAGTGAAAACGTGAAAAATGAAAAATTTCCGTCAATCGCACATCGATTTCATTTTAAAATCAATGCGTGATTGGCGAGAATTTTTCACTTTTCACATTTTCACTTTAAAAAAAGTTACAGAATCGATACCCTGGCCTTTTGTAGCAGAAGGCAGTAGCGTAGCAAGGCTAATAAGCACCCACTTTTTGGAAATTGTATATATGCTTATGCACATATGTGTGTATATATGTGTATATATGTTGCGGATTAACCAATCAACTGACAAGTTACTTTACTTTAATTGGTCAATCGGCAATTGTCAACTAGCAACGAGGATATTTGCAACCTATTGTAGAATGGCTCTTATGCATATGCTTATGCGCTTATGCAAGAATGTGTACTCCCCGCTTAAGAATCTTGATTGGTCTATAAATGTATGCATAAGAAATTTAATCAATCGAATTTCTTAGAATGCCGTCACATGAGGCGTAACTTGCGTTAAGCGTAACCTGCGTATTCTAGTGTAATCTAGTGATTTAATAAAAGATACGCCGTGGTTACGTTATTCTGAGGGTGCGATTACATGGACGCGCGGAAACGCGGAAACGCGGAAACGCGGAAGAGAAAGTAACTAAACTTTACTAGAGTCCCGCATTTCCGCGCGTTCCGTTCCGTCTGTTTTGATTGCCTTATATTACATGGAGCACATTTTGAGCGGAAAAGCGGAACGGTATAGTGACAAATAGACATTTGTATTAATTTTTTAAATTTATATTTACTTAATTCATTGTAATTCCTTTTAATATGTTCATCTTTTCAACTTATCTATTGAATACAAGCATTTTAATCAATAAATATAGTTAAATATTAATATTTTATAATTCCCCGTTCCGCTTTTCCGCTCAAAATGTGCTCCATGTAATATAAGGCAATCAAAACAGACGGAACGGAACGCGCGGAAATGCGGGACTCTAGTAAAGTTTAGTTACTTTCTCTTCCGCGTTTCCGCGTTTCCGCGCGTCCATGTAATCGCACCCTGAAGGACGGCATTCACATAGAGCGTATTGCGCGGAACGTGTAACTAATACAACCAATCGTAGATTAGAGTTTCCGTTGTATGCTTTAACAGAAATGCTAAATAGGACTTGTGATTGGTTTTCGTAACCTACGCGTTCCGAATAATACGCTTTATGGGGAACTGATGCTTTGGGTTCCGTAAAACGCGCATATTTAAAATGGCTGGCAAAGTGACAAGATAAATGAATACCCGCATTTGTGCTGAAAAGATTCAAACATGCAATGTAGAAAATAATGCATTATGATGTTCATATTGCTCAAAATTCTCAAAAATTCATGCAGGGAAAACAAAAAATCAATATATGTTAAATATTAGAGAAAGAGAAAACAGGGTACCTATTACGGTTATTTGGGTGAGTTTGCTCACGAGATGAAAATCACAAAAATGAGAGATTCACTAGATTTTGACCAATAGAAGCGTAGACAACCTAGTGAATCACTCACTTTTGTGATTTTCACCTCGTGAGCAAACTCACCCAAAGAACCGTAATAAGTGCCCTGATTTCAAATGCAAAAAGTACGAAGACCTACTAATATACAATTTAAACTTGAAATTTTGTATCACATGTCGTGAGCAGTAGACTGTTTTTAATCGAACGCTATTAAAGCTCATATTATAAATTAGATTTTTGTTAACTTACCCTTATTTGATTATTCTTGTTCATCTTATTAATGTATAGGTATGGATAAATTAAAATTAACTTCTTCTTTGTCTTCAGTCTTTGGCAGAAAAACGCACAAATGGAGTTGTGTTTTTTTTTTACAAATACGCATCAGCGTTTCTTCCGCCAGAAATTGAATTCGGCGTAACGATAATAGCGTACAAAGCATAAAATAACTAGACAAAAGCTGGGAGTCGATTGTGTAATTTTTTCTAAAGTGAAAATGTGAAAAGTGAAAAATTTCTTCCAATCACACATCGATTTCATTTTAAAATCAATGCGTGATTGGTGGAAATTTTTCACTTTTCACGTTTTCACTTTAGAAAAAGTTACACAATCGACCCCCTGATACTGAAATGAGACGATGTGATTGGTCGGCGTAAGTTACCGCAAATTACGCGTACGCAAGTTACGCCTCATGTGACGGCACCCTTATGCATATGCTTATGCGCTTATGCAAAAGTGTGCGCTTCTCGCTAAAGCGGGGGGGGGGGGGGATCCGTAATTCCAGGCCGGCCGATAGGCGTCTCCACCAGGCCTCCTGCCGACCCTTAATGCATCAACAAAATATTACTTTAATAAAAGGATGGCATCAAGCCGCAATGAATAATGATTTCGCGTTATTTGATTCAAGCGAGAATATAATTGTTCAATATATAATATATATATATATATATATAATATAATATAAATATATAAATATAAATATATAAATATATATATATATTTGTACACAAAATGCGTACAAATATACACATCCATTCGGAAACACTTTACACCCGAGAACACACTGTATCCTCTTCACTTCTCCATTGAAATCACGAAACCACACCGAGTGCGTATAGTTTCCGAAAGCAGCCTATATATATATATATATATATATATATATATAAATTAGATTTTACCATTGTCAACAGTCATACCCCGTTGAACACACCAGTTCTCGTCTGATCACTGAAGTTAAGCAACGTTGGGCATGGTTAGTACTTAGATGGGTGACCGCTTGGGAACACCATGTACCGTTGGCACCCCTTCTTTTTTCTTCTTTTTTTTGCTAATTCAAAATCTTAAAAGAAACATAAAACATTTTTTTATATATTATTTGTGATAAATCAATTTTATATATTATAAAAATTTTCCCTAGAAGTAAGAGTCTAGGGAATATTCTAATTTCTAGTTCAAAAGAAAATGGCATCCATAGTGAATTCAAAAAACAGTAAACAATAATGGAAATTGTCTTATCTTTTAATAAACAAAAATTTTTATAATATATAAAATTATATATATATACATATATTTATATAGACTGCTTTCGGAAACTATACGCACTTGGTGTGGTTTCGTGATTTCAATAGAGAAGTGAAGAGGATACAGTGTGTTCTCGGGTGTAAAGTGTTTCCGAATGGATGTGTATATTTGTACGCATTTTGTGTACAAATATATATATATATTTATGTAAATATTTATATATTTATATATATTTATATTTATATTATATTATATATATATATTTATATATTGAACAATTATATTCTCGCTTGAATCAAATAATGCGAAATCATTATTCATTGCGGCTTGATGCCATCCTTTTATTAAAGTAATATTTTGTTGATGCATTAAGGGTCGGCAGAAGGCCTGGTAGAGACGCCTATCGGCCGGCCTGAAATTACGGATTTTTCCCTCCCTCCCGCTTTAGCGAGAAGCGCACACTTTTGCATAAGCGCATAAGCATATGCATAAGGGTGCCGTCACATGCAGCGTAACTTGCGTAAGCGTAACCTGCGTATTCTAGTAATTTTACACTGCGGCGTAAAATATTACTAGGATGCGCAGACTACGCTGTTTTATTACACCGATTCAAGAAACTGACGGAAGTGTATCGTGGTGCAGAGAGAGTGCATTATTCCACTAAAGTACCTCGTCAGTGATTATTCGCACAAAAAATTTGCCAATAAAAATGAATAAGAATCAAATCAGGGTAAGTTAAAAAGTAGCTTTATATCATATTTATTTTATAATACATAGTTGTAATGATTCTGTTATATCTGATGTACTGCTCAAGAAATGAAATTATAATCGTGAAATTCCATTTCCTTCACTAGGTTGTCACTGGCGCCTTGTAATAATCTTTGTCTTTCTATGAATGTAGAACGCACCCACATACGACGAACTTCTTTCTTTTAAGATAGTATTTTCCAGATTGCAAACAGTTTTAATAAGTTATTTTTTCTAATTTTCCACTGTTGAACTGTTTGCTTCTTTTTTCATCTCTGCCACCGTTTCCAACTAATAAATAATAATAAATCAGAATTCATGTATTCTGATCCCACAATCACTCATTAATATAAAAGATTTGTATTAGAATTTTAACTTTATATATTATTAATTATAACGTAATCAATATAAATATAAATTAGTTTTACCTTTTGTAATGACGAGTCTACCATGATATCACCGATAATCTTTTTACATAACCTCAAAAACACACGAGGTGTACTAGTGCAGATATACTACAAATATTACGCTTCACACATGTATCGGTTCCTCATGACGCGTACCTTTTCAGATGCGTAAATTACGAAAACCAATCACAAATTTGTTTTGCATTTCTGTTAGAATATCTAACAGAAACTCTAATCTGCGATTGGTTAAATTAGTTACGCTTTTTCACATTTACGTAAAATACGCCCTATGTGAATCCAGACTTTCAAAATGGCGTAACTTCTGTTAAAATTACTAGAATACGCAGGTTACGCTTACGCAAGTTACGCTGCATGTGACGGCACCCTTAGGCCAGATCTACAACAGGTGTAGTAAGCTCTAAGCTTTAAAAAATTCACCAATCACAGTCAAGAATGAGGAGAATAATTGACTGTGATTGATCAATTTCTTAAGGCTTAGAGCTTACTACATCTATTGTAGACCCGACCTTATCCTTGTTCCTCTATCGTGCTGGTATTCGCGAGATACGGCCTGAAAATGCTTTCTGGCCTTCCGTAGCAGAAGGCAGTAGCGTAGCAAGACTAATAAGCATCTACTTTTTGTAAATTTTATATATGCTTATGCACATATGTGTGTATATATGGGTGCATTCGTTTATGCAGTGACTGCCGCAGAATGCCGCAGATGTCGTTCGTTTACTCCACCTGCGCAACCGACTGCAGCGCAGTTTGTTGTTCGTTTAAGCAGAGCTGCTGCCTATCTGCGCAGCCATCTCGGAGGTCCTGCTCAGAATGCTCTGCTCGCAGTACTGCGGACTACGGACTACTGCGTAAACGAATGTAGTCTTCTCCATTGTTAAGTCAATTGAACTTGGAAACGTTGCCTGAAAATTATTTCAATTATGAGTTATGTTATAAAAGTTCAGAACAAAAAAGGTGGAGAACAACTCCTCCAAATAGATCCTACAAAACTAAAAGTAATGCAAGGTAAGTAATACAATAAAATTAGGAAGTCTGTTAATTTATATTTACGATCCAATTAACTTAAAAATGCACTTTTATCAAGAATATAAATTTAAAGTAATCTGTTTCAAAAAAATGTGCTTTGTATAAAGATGCAATTCTGTTACAGTCATTCCTAGCTATCAAGCTACTTCGTCCCCAGTTAGTTTGGAAAAATCTGAGAAGTCTACATTCAGCAACATTTCAATCCTACCGTCATCACTGTCTGAAAATGTTATGTGCACACGTCATGTCAGAACCTTTAACCTATTTAAAAATTTTATTATATTTATTCAAATAATAATTCATATTTAATATAAATATGATGGTTTCTAAATCGGCCTAAGAGCCATAGCACGAAAAATTACGAAAATTAATTAAGTGCAAGTTATTCTTATCATTGTTTATTCGCGTCTGGGCCCAATTACGACGCTTTGGGGGGGGGGGGGGGGTTGAAAGCATTGAGAAAAGTATTGTTTTGTGAGTATCTGAATAGCTCAGTTGGAAAAGCATTCGCCCGGCAAGCGGAAGGTCTCGAGTTCGATTCCCAATTTAGCCAACTTTCGGACCAATATTTTTCTCGCCTATTTCTTACAGGAAAATTTATAATAGAAACAAGGAGTTTTTGAGATCCCAACCACAGGATACGAAATTTCCAGTTTCCTCAATTTTCTTACTTAATTTCGCAATAAGATCGCGTTTGGCTCTATGGCCGGGAAGAAGGAGGTGTATATCGTGTTTTATATTTAATGATTTATGATAATCAATATTTTATTATATTTAATATTCTATTAAACAAAACAGATATTGATTATAATATTATTGAACTTATTTTTTCAGATACTGATAACAAGAAAACAAAACAACAAAATGTGAAACATTTATTTAAGCAGCACATTTTAAACTGCTTTTTTTCATGCAATAAAATAATATTTACAAACATTATTATTGAATATAATTTCTTTTATCATTTTTATATATAAAATTGGCATAATTTAGAAAAATGTTTAAAAAAGTACCTTAAAATTACTTTGCATTAATAAAAACGCATCATAATTCTGTGATTTTCCTTAGATTCCTTTCAATCTCTCAGTCTTTTCTTCCAAATCTTATCATTTGACAAAAAATTTCTTGTCGATTAAATTCCTGTAAAAATTGCACCATGATAAAAATTATAGAATCGCGTCAATTGCTCATTTTTAACATTTTCATTACATTTTAATTACAGAATCCAGCTTTAATGTTGAACACTAGTTGAATATGTGCATAAAGCACTCAATTTTTGGAATTTCAAAATTTTAAAAGTTCCAGGTTGTTCTAGATTTGAACTAAATTATTCCAGAAGATGAAATTTGTATAATAAAAATTTTCACAGAAAATCAAAAAAATTAATTTTTTGACCTGGCACCCAATTTCCTGAAAAATTGACATATCTTGAGACTTGTAATCTTCTTGAATATATTCATTCAATTACATTTTGTAATACATAATTTTTAAATTCATGAAAATATACATTTTGAAAAGGAATATTACACTATTTTAGTTCACACAATTTTCTTTTGCTGCTTCAAATTATTTACAAGTTCCTTCAGCCTAGTTACACGAACGGCCAATCTGTTCCGAGATTGCTGTAAAGTTTTAATCTTTCTTCGTTGCTTTGCGATGGTTCGTTTTGCCACTTGCAAGGCTATGTCAGCTTTTACAGGTGTATCAAGATGCGACATTGTAATGTCACCAACATAACGAGGAAAATGTATAGTCTTAACAGGACGTCGGAAGCATGGATTATCTTCAAAACTCGGCGGTGTAGATGGTCTCTCTTCTGTTGCGGAAATTTTTATTATAAGTTTTATACAAATATATTAACTTATAAATAGATTTTATATATATAATTAATATATAATTTATAAAAAAAAAATTAAATATATTATATATTAAATATATAATAATATATATATAACTTATAAAATATATATTATATATTATATTAATTTCATTCATCAAAGAAATGCAAATACAGTAATTTTTTACCTTTGAATTCCATGGAATCTTCGTCAACAGACACAAATTCGAAGCTTTCCGCAGTCTTGACGTCTACAATGTTCAAACTTTTGTCATCAGCTTCATTGTACCAGCCCGTGTCTTTCAGTTCTTCCAGATTACGGTCCTTGCATATATTTAAATTCTTGACGTCTACAATGTCCAAACTTTTGTCATCAGCTTCATTGTACCGACCTGTGTCTTTCAGTTCTTCCAGATTACGGTCCTTGCATATATTTAAAATCAAACTTTGACGCAATTTCTTCTTCTTGCTAATAATAGATGGCACAACGTTGGGTTTTGCCATTGTACCCTTAGATTTGTTAATTATATCTTCTTTTTGGAAATGATCTGAACACAGTTTAGTAGAAGATGTTAAAACTTGTTTATCAATGCCACAAAAATCTAGCCACTTCCTACAAGAATCCTCATTTTTCGGAAATCTATTGATAAATGAAAATAATATAATATAATAATATAATATATATATATATATATATATATATATATTATAAATTATATGTTAATATATGTAAAATATGTAATATATATATTAATATATTTATATAAATTAACAAATATATAAATAAATAATAAATATTAATAATAAATAAATATTAACAGATATACAAATCAATAAATTTGTGTGAAATATGACCAAATATTGTACAAAAAATTAATTTAAATCTTTCCACATTTATTGTGTATACAAAATATATTACATATATAATATACTTACGTAAAATAGGAGACTGATTTATCTCGGTTACCGCACAAGAGGCAATATCGCATCTTTTTGTATTATTCTGTATCTAAATTGTGTCAAATAAATTGTTTATTCTATAAATGAATTATTGAAGTTGACATCAAATTCAAGTAGGGTTGGATAATAACTAGTTATTTAGTTAAAAGTTAAAAAGTTAACAACTTTTAACTTAGCTTAGTTAAAATATATTAATTTTTAACTTCAACTAGTTATTTTTTACCTTAATCTTGTTTTCATCTCTAAATACATTATTGTTTTTTAAAAGTTATAAAAACGTATAATTTTTAAATTAAGGTTACTAATTTTTGTTTATTTGTCATCAATTATAATTAAAATATACTTCTATATAAGAATCAAAATATTTTTTGTTATTTATTATTATAAATTTCAAAAGAATTAACAAAATTCTAATTTAATATAAATAATGTTTTTAAAAACTAACTTTTGACTTAACTTCAATTAATTTAATCTTTAACTCAGTTAATTTTTTGTTCATGCAACTTTTAACTAAATTAATTTTATAAGCATCTGTAACTTTAACTTAGTTTAAAAAAAAACATTAACTCATTCAACCCTGAATTCAAGTAACACATAACAATCTCTTGTGATCATGGAAAAACTACAAAAACCATGAAAACAACAGATCTGTTCTCAACTGAACTAGCTGCACTAATTTAGAGTTCATCTTTTTCCTTCCGATGTAGAGAAAAAGAGATAAACTGTGAACTGGTACAGCTAGTTCAACCAAAAAGATCAAAACTTAAAATATGGCCGATGTGCACATACGAAAATTGTGTTGTAAATGTGACAGTAGAAAATGTTGATATATGATGGGGGTAACTTGTTGCATAAAAAATTGCAAAAGTACGTGGGGAAAGGATTGTAAAATAAACTTTTATAGGTAAGTATAATCAAAATAAGTTTTGTTATAGAAAAAAATTGGAACGTGATTTTTAATAAAAAATTAAAATTGCAGTTTCAAAACTTATAAATATACATATAGTATTTTTATTAATTATTATATCTTGTATAATGTATATATAGAAAAAAGGGTATATATATATATAAAAAGAGTCACAGAACTTGCAACCTATTATTTGCTCTTTTTATTATTTCTATTAATTTTTATTTTTGAAAAAATTATGATTTAATCAACTGTAGCGAAAACTAAAATTAAAATATTTTCTTTAGATTTCCACTTCAAAATAAAGCAACAATGAAATCTGGGATTGCAGCTACAGGATGCAATAACTGGTTTCCATATTCAGATGCACGAATATGTAATTTACATTTTAAAGATACAGATTATTCTAATAATACAGAGCACACTAAACTAAGACGTCTTAAACCTAATATTATTCCAACACTGCATGTACATGCAAATATTTTGCAAGTTTTTAAACAAAATACAAATACATTTCCAATATTCCAGCAAAACAATAAAATACATACAGTCAAAAAATGTAATTAAAATTAAACAAATCAAATATAGTAGGCCATCTGAACGAGCAAATAAATAAGGTGTAAAAATTTATTAATAGTTAAATAATTAAATTAACATTCCGTTACAGAATCGATATAAATTGTAAACGTTTCGACTGCACTACAGTCTTTATCAATACATAAAAGTTAAATATTAAAATACAAAGTTAAATGTTAAAAAAACAAAGTTAGTTAAATATTAAAATATAAAATTAAAACGATTCTTCGCTGTTGACCAATAGATATGCAAGGCGATTGGTCTGAGATGCCAAGTTATGCGACATTTAAACATGATTATCGTTTTAACAAGTCCTTTTTCCCGATATTTCAAGTGTGTGTTGCGAAGTCTGAATAACAAATGTCCTGACATTTGTTATTCAGACTTCGCAACACACACTTGAAATATCGGGAAAAAGGACTTGTTAAAACGATAATCATGTTTAAATGTCGCATAACTTGGCATCTCAGACCAATCGCCTTGCATATCTATTGGTCAACAGCGAAGAATCGTTTTAATTTTATATTTTAATATTTAACTAACTTTGTATTTTAATATTTAACTTTTATGTATTGATAAAGACTGTAGTGCAGTCGAAACGTTTACAATTTATATCGATTCTGTAACGGAATGTTAATTTAATTATTTAACTATTAATAAATTTTTACACCTTATTTATTTGCTCGTTCAGTTGGCCTACTATATTTGATTTGTTTAATTTTGTTAATTTATACGAGCCTTTCATTAATTAATTGTAATTAAAATTATTTATTGGATTGTATTTAATATAATTAATACAATATATATATATATGTCCTTGCAAAAAATAAGTCATTTATTACAGGTGCTCGAAATAATATCATTATTTTTAAAGGAGACAAATCAATAAATAAAGGAGATATAAGTAAGTAAAATGTATACAGTAATATATCTATTAGGATTTGCATATTAAATAAATCATAATCATCACAAGGTATTGTAATGAATTGAAAATTTGAATTAAATTATTATATCTTATACAGGGTGTCAAGTAAGAAATTGCAGGAACTAATCAGCTGTTATTTTTTAATTTATGCAGCTATTGAGAAAACAAAAATTGTGTTGGAAAAAGGAAAGTCCACAGTTTTTAATGGATATAAATAAAATGTTTGTATATCAGTTTATTTTATTGATAAAAAGTAATGAAAAAAGTGCTAATAATCACATAAATTAATGATAAATATTTTCAACAGTGCCAAAATATTTAATAGCAGCTATTAAAAGGATCAGCAATAACATTAAAAATGACATATTAGAAAATGTTTTTATGAGTTTTCATAAAAGAACAGAATTTTGTACAAATTCAAATGGTGTGCACTTTGAAAATATGTCATTAGTTTATGTGATTTTATGTAATTATCAGAATTTTTTTCATTACTTTTTATCAAAATAAAATAAACTAGTATACAAACATTTTATTTATATCCATTAAAAACTGCAGACTTTCCTCTTTCTAACACAATTTTTGTTTTCTCAATAACTGTGTGCATTCAAAAATGACAGCTGTGTAGTTTCAGCAATATATAATTATTACACAAAATAATAAAAGCATTTATTATAGATGATCAAAGTAATACTGTTGTTCAAAATCAAGGAAATTTAATAGTGAAAAATAACAATGAAATTGCTTCAGCGAATGGATGTGTGAAATGTATGTGTTGTTTTCAACAAAATAAAAGAATTAAATATTTATATACAATTAAGTATGTACTTTATAAGTGAAGAATCTATAAAATATTGTAGGTTCCAAATATGCAAAATATGATGCGTTGTTAGAAGAAAATCAACAATTAAAGAAGAGAATAAATGAATTTAACAAATCATAAGAACGATTAAATCAGCAGGCAAGCATGTTTTGTGAGCTCATGAATACAAAAGAAGCTATGTTAAAGAAGAAATTAAAAATGGTCAGAAAGAAAAATAGAACCTTAAATAGAAATATACGACAAAGAGAAAAAAATATGTATTTAAAAACATTACTTACATACTTCCATCGCCAGCAGTTTAGTAGAAGAAAATAATTCATCTATTTGTAAAAATCATCTATTTACGAGGCCTTTGAAACTTTCTTTAAGTGCAAGAATTAAAATATAAGATACGTATATATTATTTATATTTTTTTATTGAAAAAAATGATTTTGCATACATGATATTGCTTCAATCTAGTATAATATATAGATGTCGATAAGAGAGAAATAGATATTAACTAATTATTAAGAAATGTGTGAATTTTATTAAGAAATATGTAAAACTAGTTGTCGTAACTGCTGATGATTTACAAATATTAAATATAAGTAATTTAAAAATTAAGATTTAATTAAATCTGCATACAATAAATAATAAAATTTATTAATGTTTAAAATGTATTAACTTAGAAAACTAATGTCAAATGTTATTATTTTGTATGATTCATTGTGTAGACTCAAAATATTACATATACTTACTTACGTATAAACCCATTTATCTCGGTTATCGTACAACACAGAATTTATTTTTTTAATCAATTAACTTCATTAAATTTTATTCTATATTCTTTATTTTATTTAATTTTATTTACTTTATATTTTGAGAGAGAGAGAGCTTCTATATGCTGCCTGTGGGTTAACCTCAATCTAAAGCGGGGTCTACAATGGCAGCAGGAGTACAGAGTACAAGAGTAAGTAGTAAGCAGTACGAAATGGGATTGGCTCATTCCGTTACTCCCGAAATGAGCGAATCCCATTTCGTATTGCTTACTGGGCGTCGATTGTGTAACTTTTTCTAAAGTGAAATTTTTCACTTTTCACATTTTCACTTTAGAAAAAATTACACAATTGACCCCCTGCTTACTCTTGTACTCTGCACTCCTGCTGCCATTGTAGACCCCGCTTAAGGGTCGACAGGTCGGTCAGCCAAACTCCGAATTGATGTTGGAGACCTCGCGCGGTGACAACGCGAAACTCCGATTTCAGTGTTGCCAACGCCGAGAAACCAATTCTCAGGTTTTATGTAGTGGTGCATGTCTGTACACGTACATACACCATTGCATTGCTCACGCGAACGCACCGTAGAGAGACAAGGACCGATAATCACGTGTTCTCCTTGTTCCTCTACCGTGCCGGTATACGCGAGATGCCGCCTGAAAATGCTTTCTGGCCTTCCGTAGCAGAAGGCAGTAGCGTAGCAAGGCTAATAAGTACCTACTTTTTGTAAATTTTATATATGCTTATGCACATATGTGCGTATATATATATATATATATATATATATATATACATATATATATATATATTATATAAGGAATATGTTGATTATTCTTGATTTCTTTTTGATTATTGATGCTATTGTATAATTTGCTCCAAATACTTATAACGTGAAAGAACGTTGAGTAATGTATAATCAATGCAAGGATGTTCAGTATATATCATCCAGTAAATTAGAGTTCAAATATATCAATATTAATTTTTTTATAATATATATATATATATATATATATATATATATATATAATATATATATATATTGGAATATAGAAAATTGATAAAAGATATATTTCGGCGATTTAAAAATTTTTTAATATATTGAAAATATTTTTACTACATACACTATATATAAGTGTAAAATAATTCAGAAAATAAATTTAATAAAAATCTACATACCAGCTGTGTGCATGTGTGCAATTGATTTATTACTTGAAAATTATTTACGAAATTATTTTGCATTTATATATTTATAGTGTGTGTAGTTGTAAAATAATTAAAATATTTTCAATATCAAATTTTTAAGTTTATCGCCTATATAAAAAATATATTTCTATGATTTTCTATATTTCAATATATTATAAAAAAATTGATATTAATATATTTGAACTCAAGTTTTTTACGTGATTAAATATTCTTGCATTGAGCCATCATATGTTACTCGTAAGTTTTTTCACGTCATAAGTACTTATGTAGCAGAGAGAAAGAAATGAGAGTTATACGCAATGTAACATCAATAATCGGAAAAAATCAAGATAACGGTTGTCATATCTGTGTATATATATATATATATATATATATATATATATAAACTTATATATTATATATATATATATATATATATATATATATATATATAATATTTCATTTATTTATAAAATACATTTTCAATTCATATTAAACCTGAGTGATATTTTCTATATGCTTATGCTATCCTCCGATCTATCCCTAACAAATTAAGAGGTGTAATTCATTATTATCATCAATTATTATCTTATACTTTTTACCTCTAATTTCTATAAAATTTAATTCATTATCATTTTATCCTTTAAATCAATATTTATTTTGAATTTTCATTAATATTTTTATTCTATTAACATGAGCAGGAGCTCAACCTATTGAAATACCTTTTATCATTATTAGACAAATTTTATCATTATGTTACTTTCTTTATTTTATCTTATTACCTTTCCTAATAAAAATTTGAGATTTAATTATTTTTAAATAAATATTAAAAAATTTATCATTATAAATAAATTTAAAATATTAAAAATAATTATATTTAATACTTAAATTTTTTATAAATTACTATTAAATTAAGGTAATGATCTTGAATTTAAGTTTATGTTTTGAAAACATATTAAAGAAATTTTAATTTTTTATTAACTTTTAAACATTTAATTTTTTTTACTAAATTATTATTTATAATATAAATTTAAATCCAAAAATTAATAAAATATAAACTAAAATTATTGGTAAAATAATTTTCCAACATAAATATATTAATTCATCATATCGTATTCGAGGAAGTATTCCATGTATAAAAATTACTATTCTACATAAAATATTAATTAAAATAAAAGTTAAAATTATTGAATATTTTAATAAATTTCTAAATATATAAATTCTAATTAATCTAAAAAAAATAATTATTCGATATTCAGATAAAAAATTAATGTAAACCCACCCCTAAAATATTCAATATTAAACCCTGAAACTAATTCTGACTCACCTTCGATAAAATCTATAGGACTTCGATTTAATTCAGCTAAAATCCTAATAAAAAATATAATAAACAAAGGATATAAAACTACTATATATCATAAATAAAATTGATAATTAATAAAATCAAAAAAGAATATCTCTCTCTTATTAATATAATAACTAAAACAATTAAAATAAATCTTACTTTAAATGATAATATTTGTGAAACTGATCGTATTGCCCCTATTTTTGAATAAATCGAATTAGCTGATCATCCCATAAAAATTATAACATACCCTCTAATAGTTATAAAACAATTATTAATAAAATAGAATAATTTAAAAAATAAATATTAGTAATGTAAGGAAATACTCAATCATATTATTATTAAAACAAATCTAATTATAGGACATAAAAAAATTATAATTAGATTTATATACATAAAATAATTCTTTATTAAGTAATTTAATAGCATCACTAAAAGATTGAAATAATCTTATAAATCCCACCTTATTAGGTTCTTTACGAATTTGTACATATCTTAAAATTTTTCGTTCCAATAAAGTTAAAAAAGCTACCCCAACTAATATAATTAATAACAAAATTAACAATCTTAATATATTTAACGCACTATAAAAATATAATCTTAAATTTTGACAAATTATTACTTGTATAATTTTTTTCTATTATACATCATTTAAATTCTAAATTTAATACACTTAAATTCTGCCAAAGTAATTTTATTTATTTACATATATTTAATCAATTAAATTTATTCATTAAAAAAAATATAATTTGAAAAAAAGTCCTTTCGTACAAAATTTTCTTAATTTTATTATAGATAGAAACCGATCTGGCTTACACCGATCTGAACTCAAATCATGTAAAATTTTATTAGTCGAACAGACTAAAATATTAAACTTCTTCATTTAATTTTTATTTTAATTCAACATCAAGGTCGCAATCATTTTTATTAATATAATCTTTCTAAAAATATTACGCTGTTATCCCTAAGGTAATTAATTTTTATAATAATTATTATAAAAAAAAAAAAATTTTCTTAATTTAATAATCAATCCTTTATAAAAATTTCATTAATTAATGTTAAAATTATCTTTAAATTAAAGTTTATTTTATTTAATTATCCTCCCAATAAAATATAATCATTAAAATAAAATTTATTTCCTTAAATAAATTTAAAAATTATATTAAATTCAATAGGGTTTTCTCATCCCATAATTTCTTTTAAGAATTTTAACTTAAAATTTAAATTTTAAATCTACAAATTGAAACAGCTTTAATTTCATCAATTCCTTCATTCCAGTTTTCATTTAAAAAACAATTGATTATGCTACCTTTGCACAGTCAATATACTGCGGCTATTTAAAAAGCACTGAGCAGAAAGAAGGGGAAGGAGCAAAAAACCAGGGGGGGGGGAAACAAGGAAAGGAAAAGGGGAAGGGAAGAAAAGAAAGGGGCCGAAGGCGGGAAGGAGAGAGACAGAGAGAGGGGAAAGGGAAAAAGGGCGAGAGAAGGAAGAGAAAGAGACGGAGACGA
Source organism: Nylanderia fulva (assembly GCF_048542155.1). Lineage (NCBI taxonomy): Eukaryota > Metazoa > Arthropoda > Insecta > Hymenoptera > Formicidae > Nylanderia > Nylanderia fulva. Next base: position 252 of record NW_028190791.1, on the reverse strand, counting down.
GCAGGAGGGAGGAAAAGACGGAAGGGAGGGAAAAGAGGGGGGGAGGGAAGGAAAGCAAAGGGGCAAAGGAGGAGGAGAGGGAAAGGAGAAGAAGCCAGGCCAGAAGAAAGGAGGAAAGGGGAGAAAAAAGGGGGAAAAAGAAAAAAGAGGGGGCGAGGGAAAGCAGGGAGAGGCAGAAAAGAGGGGAAGGAGAAGTGAGAGGGAAGGCCAGAAAGGGGGGACAGAAAGGACGAATGAAATGGGAGAGGAAGG
>NW_028190790.1:30000-52500 GCF_048542155.1 Nylanderia fulva | reverse complement strand
AAGAGCCACCACGATTATTCTCTCTCTCTCGTCCGAGAGAAGAGACCACGATGGTTGAACGAGAAGCGCGTTTCTTCGCGAACGCAAAAATTTCGAACGATTACCCTGAACGGTGGATCACTTGGCTCGTGGGTCGATGAAGAACGCAGCTAATTGCGCGTCAACTTGTGAACTGCAGGACACATGAACATCGACATTTCGAACGCACATTGCGGTCCACGGATACAATTCCCGGACCACGCCTGGCTGAGGGTCGTTTAGTACCCCTAAACTGCTTGCGCCGAAAAGCGCGCACGGCCACGACGCGGGCGACCAGAGAATGGCGCGCGCGTCGCCTGTGCCCTGTGCAACGCTTACAATGGGCGTACGAGCGATCGTTGGACGTTCGCCCGAGGTGTCTGTGCCGCGCCGACCGGCCGCGGTGCAAATCCTGGCGTCGTCTGAAATGACACACCGAAATAATAATAATGAGGAGGAGAAGCGCACAAGCGTGTAAAACGTTGGCGAACGCGCGCCCAGAGAATGCTGCGCGAATTAAGAGGGGGAGCGTGTTTGTGTATCCAAGTCGTGTGTGTACGCGAGAGCCGAGGAGAAATGGGATGAGAGTAAGAGCGCGCGCGAAGGGAGCAACAAACGGCCAAAAAAAGGGTCAGGACGGTGAATGGCACCGCTTTCCCTAGAGCGGCGCGTGCGTCGTTGTCTCCCGAAAGTAGGTAGCGCTTGTCTCACCGTCTCTCCTCTCCGTACATCACACAGACTGACCGGACTGCTCTCGCACTCTGTGCCGCGTCTCTCGGTGCGATAGCGCTCGCGCGTCTTATGCCGAGGCGCCCTTGCCCGCACACATAACGGTATTACGGAGAAATATACGGCGCGTCGTCGTCCGGCGGAGAGAGCATTCGTAATCCTTTACCTCTTTACGGAGAAGGGTTTGAATCGCGAGCCGACCGCGTGTCCGAGTCCACGAAATTTTCGTAAAGCGAAAAAAGGGGACCGGCGCGCCGCGTCGTGTACTCGTCGAATCGATTCCGCCCGAATTTCGTATATAAAAGAGAAGGGAGAGCCGAGAATCTCGAACCCCGCGATATATCGTCTCCATTACCACCAACGAGTGTGTGTGCGGTTAGCGCCCGGCGATTTGCCTTCTCGCGTATTTCGTGTGCTGCCGCTGCTGCTCTCTCGTTCGACGCTCTCTCTCTCTCCCTCTTATAATATATATTATAGAGGAGAGACGACGATGAGCGACGCGGAGGAGGCAAACGGCTACGAAAACTCACTATGCGACGACCTCAGAGCAGGCGAGATTACCCGCTGAATTTAAGCATATTATTAAGCGGAGGAAAAGAAACTAACCAGGATTTCCTTAGTAGCGGCGAGCGAACAGGAAAGAGCCCAGCACCGAATCCCGCGGTTCCGCCGCAGGGAAATGTGGTGTTTGGGAGGATCCGCTTATCCCGAGGTGCCGCGTCGCGTCCAAGTCCATCTTGAATGGGGCCACTTACCCGTAGAGGGTGCCAGGCCCGTAGCGACCGGTGCGCGCCTCGGGAGGATCTCTCCTTAGAGTCGGGTTGCTTGAGAGTGCAGCTCTAAGTGGGTGGTAAACTCCATCTAAGGCTAAATACGACCACGAGACCGATAGCGAACAAGTACCGTGAGGGAAAGTTGAAAAGAACTTTGAAGAGAGAGTTCAAGAGTACGTGAAACCGTTCAGGGGTAAACCTAAGAAACCCAAAAGATCGAACGGGGAGATTCATCGTCAGCGGCGCTGGCTTGCGTCGGTCGGCGATGTCCCGCGGAGTCCTTGCGGCTCGCGCGCGGGCACGCTACCGTGCGCCGATGTCCGGCGCTCGTCGTCGTGCACTTCTCCCCAAGTAGAACGTCGCGACCCGCTGGGTGTCGGTCTACGGCCCGGGTGCGGTGTCTGTCGCGTCGCCGGTTAAAACGGCACGCGACAAACCCTCGGTCGCCCGGCCGGCTGCTCGGCGGTACGCGCAAGGTATCAGGCCGCACTATTCACGGTGCGTCGAGACCGTCGCAAGCGCGCGCCACGGTACTCGGAGGTTACGGACTTCGCGCCGTCCCCGGTCCTGGCCCGCTGTTGGTTACAGTACGGTACACCTTCGACAGGCCTGCGAAACGTCTCCCGCGGTCTCGCGGGAGACCGATACCGGTCGGCGACGCTACTGCTTTGGGTACTCTTAGGACCCGTCTTGAAACACGGACCAAGGAGTCTAACATGTACGCGAGTCATTGGGACTTGTCGCGAGACCTAAAGGCGTAATGAAAGTGAAGGTCGGCCCTGGCCGTCGACCTAGGGAGGATGGGCCGCGTCGCGATGCGGCCTCGCACTCCCGGGGCGTCTCGTTCTCATCGCGAGAAGAGGCGCACCCAGAGCGTACACGTTGGGACCCGAAAGATGGTGAACTATGCCTGGTCAGGACGAAGTCAGGGGAAACCCTGATGGAGGTCCGTAGCGATTCTGACGTGCAAATCGATCGTCGGAACTGGGTATAGGGGCGAAAGACTAATCGAACCATCTAGTAGCTGGTTCCCTCCGAAGTTTCCCTCAGGATAGCTGGCACTCGGCCGTTCCGCACGGAACGCGCGCGAGTCTCATCTGGTAAAGCGAATGATTAGAGGCCTTGGGGCCGAAACGACCTCAACCTATTCTCAAACTTTAAATGGGTGAGATCTCTGGCTTTCTTGAATTATGAAGCCACGAGCATCTTCGGATCAGAGTGCCAAGTGGGCCATTTTGGTAAGCAGAACTGGCGCTGTGGGATGAACCAAACGCAGAGTTAAGGCGCCCAACTCGACGCTCATGGGACACCATGAAAGGCGTTGGTTGCTTAAGACAGCAGGACGGTGGCCATGGAAGTCGGAATCCGCTAAGGAGTGTGTAACAACTCACCTGCCGAAGCAACTAGCCCTGAAAATGGATGGCGCTGAAGCGTCGAGCTATACTCTGCCGTCAGCGGCAAGTGGGGCGGCAACCGGGAGCGGGCGTTAGTCTTCTCTCGCGTCGTCACGAAGCCCTGACGAGTAGGAGGGTCGCGACGGTGAGCGCGAGAAGGGTCTGGGCGCGAGCCTGCCTGGAGCCGCCGTCGGTGCAGATCTTGGTGGTAGTAGCAAATACTCCAGCGAGGCCCTGGAGGACTGACGTGGAGAAGGGTTTCGTGTGAACAGCCGTTGCACACGAGTCAGTCGATCCTAAGCCCTAGGAGAAATCTATGTCAATGACGGCGTACAATATACTCGAGTGTCGAGAAATAATAATAAATATTATACGAAAGACACACGCCCGTCGGGCGAAAGGGAATCCGGTTCCTATTCCGGAACCCGGCAGCGGAACCGCATACAATTCGGGCCCTCGTAAGAGTGTTCGTCGGGGTAACCCAAAATGACCTGGAGACGCCGTCGGGAGATCCGGGAAGAGTTTTCTTTTTGTATAAGCGTTCGAGTTCCCTGGAAACCTCTAGCAGGGAGATAGGGTTTGGAACGCAAAGAGCACCGCAGTTGCGGCGGTGTCCGGATCTTCCCCTCGGACCTTGAAAATCCAGGAGAGGGCCACGTGGAGGTGTCGCGCCGGTTCGTACCCATATCCGCAGCAGGTCTCCAAGGTAAAGAGCCTCTAGTCGATAGAATAATGTAGGTAAGGGAAGTCGGCAAATTGGATCCGTAACTTCGGAATAAGGATTGGCTCTGAGGAGCGGGGCGTGTCGGGCTTGGTCGGGAAGCGGGTCTGGCTGACGTGCCGGGCCTGGGCGAGGTGAACGGTCGGCGTTCTCGCGCCGGTCCCGGGATCCGAGCTCGGTCCGTGCCTTGGCCTCCCGCGGATCTTCCTTGCTGCGAGGCTTCCGTGGCGGCGCGAGCCGTCGTGGTCGTCCTCTTCGGCCGCCATTCAACGCTCAGCTCAGAACTGGCACGGACTAGGGGAATCCGACTGTCTAATTAAAACAAAGCATTGCGATGGCCCTCGCGGGTGTTGACGCAATGTGATTTCTGCCCAGTGCTCTGAATGTCAACGTGAAAAAATTCAAGCAAGCGCGGGTAAACGGCGGGAGTAAACTATGACTTCTCGGGGGAGTAACTATGACTCTCTCGGGGAGTAAACTATGACTCTCTCGGTCCTCAAAGCAACACGCCGCGATGGTACTTAGAGAGAGTCGTAGTTGGGTCGTGATGCGCCAACGAAGTCCTCTAGTAAGGACCTTCAGCCTCTCACGTCCAAGTTGTACCCCACCTCCTCGTGGTCACTCCCGGGCAACGTCCCCACCATAGCAAGACGGTACGGTGGGCGACGGCTAACGGGTGTACAGCGCCGAGCAAATTAGCACGCTCGGAACTCGCCAAGCTGGCGCATCAGGGATAACTTGTTAGGCCTGTCATCGGCCGAAAAGGCGAAGCGAAGAAAGGAATCAAATGGCGTAAGCCATCATGGGGGAACAGATTATTCTGTGAAAAAGGGAAATTGCTGTCCCAGAATTGGGAAACCTAACCCCCAGCTCGCCTTTTCTCTTCTTCCAAGCCGGCTCTTTGTAGTCCGGGTATACCTTGTGCAATCAGACACCAAAGAAACCATCGGGGTGAGGAGCAGCCTAGAGTGCCCAGAGTTTGTTTGCGGAAATCAAAAGCAACACGCCGCAAACTAATTTATAACCGTCGGGGTGAGGTGCAGCCCACGATTGCCCGACCGTCGTCTTGGCTCCAGGCGACGGTCTATTCAGGAGCAAATATGGATAGTGAAATAGAAAAAGCCTCGGAGGCGGACGACCCCGAGAACGCTTCTGGCGGGCGGACGCTGCTATGTGGCGAAAAGGCGAGGAAGCGCGAGCGGCGCCCGAGTCCCAGGGGCGCCGTCGGACGGGCGATGGGACCCAATACCCATTCGGGTTACCCAGCCCTTGACCATCCAAGGAAGTACAGATGCAGTCATGGACTGCCCAAATGTTTGGAGAACAGTAGAAGTATCAGTTGCATTGGTGCAAAGCAGCTGAACGCACACTTTTCTAGAACAACATCCAGATGTGCATGTCAATTGGGAGTGCGAGAAATGTCGGGAAGTCTTTCCGAAAATCCATTCATGGCGCTGTCATTACCCTAAGTGCAGGGGTAAAAAGGTTCAATCCAGCGGCCCGGTTACAAATGCGAGGAACTGTAAGTTGAGCTTCGAATCAAGGATTGGGCTCTCGCAACAGGAAAGGTTTGCTCCCCCGAGAAATAAGGAATACAAAGAGAGCAGCCGAGGCTGAAAACCAGCCGAAACGAGTGGCAGAAAGTTAACCGTGTGGACTGCGGATGAGATGGAGCGGCTCGAACAACTCAATCTAAGGTTCCAAGACGAGCGAAACATTAACCTCAAGGTTGATGGAATTTTTCCCGGGTAAAACCAATAAGCAAATAAGCGATGCAAGACGTCGACTGAAACCGGCCGTTGTACCGGCCCCACAACCTGATGTAGCTCCACGGCAGCCAGAATTGGCTGCTGTAGTCGAGGTTCCTAGAACGCAGAACGAATCTCCGGCGCGAAGTGCAGCGCCGGAGCAATTATCCTTTGAAGGCGAGGATTGAGAGAGAGGTGTGCTGGCGGAAATCGAAGCGGAAAGTGAACTGAAAGGCGTATGGGCAACCATGGTTGCAAGACTGGTCTCGTTAGCAAGTAAAAGAACGACCAGTGAGGATATTGACTTGCTATGCGACGAGATAACAGAATGCCTGAATAAAAACAAGGGAGTACATAAAGATTCCAGAAAACGTAGGAATCGAAAAACCAAAAGCCGTCCGCCAAACAGGATGGAGAAGAGGCGCTTCGCCTTTGCAAAATGCCAGGAGCTAATGAATAACTGTCCAAGGAAGCTGGCAGATGCCGTGGCCGCCAATGACCTATCGCTTATACAATTGCGTCAATCGCCCGAGATGGCGAAAATTAAAGAATTGTACACCAATCTATGGGGTTCGCCCGGCCCCCAGCAAGAACCAATCGGTTGTTGCAGACGCCGAGGTTCCGCTGAGAGATATCTTCCTACCAATAAAGCCAAAGGAAGTGCAGGACAAAATCAGACGCATTGCCAACTCTTCAGCTGTTGGTTTAGATAAGATTGAAAAGGCTGACTTGAAAGAAAAGGCATCAGTATTGTTTTGGCTAGTTCTTCAATCTCCTGCTCCTAAAGAGGCTTATCCATAGCTTGGAAGCAGAATCGCACTACCCTTATACCTAAAGCGAGTAAAGATCTCTCGGATGTTAAAAACTGGAAGCCTATAACTATGTCCTCAATGTTAAGCAGAATATTTTTATCGCTGCTGGACCGTCGCATACGCGAGGTCATTCAACAGACGCTAAGACAGAAAGGCTTTACTAAAGAGAATGGCTCTTTTACGAACACTAGACTACTCAGTGCAGCCATTAGTGAAGCAAAAGCGTCGGGCGGTGTTTTCATCGTCTTGGATATATCGAAAGCATTCGATACTATCCCACACAAGGCCATCTATTGGGCATTAATAAGAAAAGGAATCCCGGCCAAAGTGGCAAATTACATCGTGAACATGTACAGTGGTTGCAAGACCACTATAAAGGCTAGAAGTGACGGGGTGCCGATCGAATTAAAGAGAGGTGTCAAGCAAGGCGATCCCCTGTCACCCACCTTGTTTAACTTGGTGATTGAGCCTATAATTGAAATGGTGCAAGAAAACACCGTAGGTGTTAAAGTCGAGGAGCGCAATTTGGCAGCAATGGCATTCGCTGATGATATGGTACTCTTAGCACAAGACCGACAAACGTCCATCGGTCAGATCAACTCGGTCTATACCGAGCTAAGAAAGCGTGGTATGGCGCTTTCTATTGAGAAATGCTTCGCCTTCGAGTACGTACCAAGACCAAAAACCTGGTACATTAGAGACCCGGAGATGGTCGTAAGAGGAACCCCGATTCCATATGGAGAACCAGATAAAGCCTTTAGATATCTAGGTGCAACAGCCACACCTTGGAGAGGCCTGATCGAGGGTTCAGAGCTCCATACGATTCAGGGAGTCATAGAGAGGGTGAAGCGCTCCCTATTAAGCCAATGCAGAAGATACTTCTGTTGCGCACGTACCTGCTGCCCAGATTCACCTATGGGTTGGTAATGCGTCCGCCATCCAAAGAGACGCTGAAAAAACATTGGCATAGCCATTAGAAGCGGTGTTAAACAGATCTTACATCTGCATGAGACCACAAATAGTGCCTTCCTATACACGCCTATGAAGGAAGGGGGACTTGGTCTTCTCGAGACACTTCCCATGGTCTATCTGGCAGCACTCAGGAACGCCGCGAAAGCGGCCGCATCTGACGATATACTCGTCCGAAAAGTTATCTGTAATGAAGCATCGCAAAAAGTGCACAAGTCTTACGCTGCAGCGCTGCGACTATCTTGGCCAGCGTCCATCAAGCAGATAGAGGAAAGGAAGAGACAAATTAAGAACAATTACAGGCAGGAGTGGGCGCAATTAATTGCGCAAGGACAAGGGGTCCAAGACTTTGGCCAAGAACCACTCAGTAATGCATGGCTATCTCGTAGCAATCTGTTACGCTCCTCGCGTCTTATAGACGCGATTAAAATGCGAACCAACACTTATCCTACACGCATGACTATGCGAAGAGCGCACGATAATGTAGACACCGTCTGCCGGGCTTGTGGCGAGGCAGACGAGACATTAGGTCATATACTTGGTCAATGTAGTGCAACCAAGACAAAACGCATAAAGCGTCATAATGAGATAGTAAACCTCCTGAAAGATCGTCTCTCTGTGAACAACAGAGTTATAGTGGAACCCACTATAGAACTTCATGGCGAAAGATTCAAACCCGACCTCGTCATTTTGAATGAGGAACGGGCTCTCGTGCTCGACGTTACGGTCCGGTACGAGAACAGGAACTTTCTAGCAGAAGCAGCCAGAGAGAAGGTGGATAAATACAAAGACATCTCTAATAAATTAAAGGGACAACTTTAACGTCCCTACCTCGAGAGTAGTGCCTATTGTCGTTGGCTCAAGAGGAGCTTTACCAACTGAAACAGTATTGGAATTAAAGCAGCTAAAAATAAAGAAAGAGGACTGGCTAACCATGTCCCTTATAGCTCTAAGAAGCTCAATCGAGATCGCAAATGCATTCATGGATAAATAACCTGTCTCAATGTGCTCACAGTACAAACTAATTTAAAATTTAACTTATAACGAAGATGCTAACCTGGGGCATCGGAGTTGGCCGGCCTTGCAACGTGGGAGAAGCGGAAGTGATTCCCGCCACCGCGGCGAGCCGAGCCCTGGCACGTTTATTGCTGTATTAACTTATAATAATAATTTATTTGCTTATTTATTTATTTATCTAATTTAATAATGTTTTACCCATTTACACTCATCTAAGCGGGAGAATGATCCGACACGGTTACTGGAGACCTACTCCGGGAAGTCCGCCCGCTACGCGGGCGCAGGTTTAGCCAAATGCCTCGTCATCTAATTAGTGACGCGCATGAATGGATTAACGAGATTCCCACTGTCCCTATCTACTGGCGAGGTGGCCATGCCTCTTGTCTCGGCTGCAATGTTTGCACCAGGGGGCGGGGTGGGCATATGAGCTCCTCTTTGTATCGTGGGAAGGCGCCGCTTTTGCGGGAGCCCAAGTGTTCAATCCATCATACTAGAACAGGGATAACTAACTGATGCCGGCGTCGGCGATTCGCCGGCTAAGCGGCAAGATGCGCACAAAGTGGCTAATGAGGATATGCTGCAACCAATGCTGCAGCTGGAGAAGAGCTGGCAACTGGGTCCAGAAGGACCGTAGATTGACACGGACCAAAAACTCGTAGGAGGGGTGAATACCGAAATCCTGATGGCATGGCTTGCCTGCCGGCCTCGGAGAGGTATACCCCTCTGAACCTGAATGCTCCTAGGCACGAGCTCCTGACTGGCTAAGCGGAAACGTATGTTTTTAAAAGAGCCGATGCGTCCCACTGTGGGTCCCGAAAGGGACGAGGTATCCACAGTCGGTGACTGCGAGGCTCATCCCTGGCCGGTCTCGAGTTTGACGGAGCATTCAAAGAGCATTGAGCTCGCCACCGTGGTAATACCTCCTGCAGTGGTGAGCAAAGTGCTGAATGGCCAAGGCGCGTGGTGTTCACGTAACACCACGCGTCTGGCCTTTTTTTATGAGAAAATTTTAGACATTTTCGTTTATTTTTTGCTTTTGCCGCTCTTCTCCAAGAGAAATTTTAATTTCTATTTACTATGACGACCAACGTGCATTAACTCAGCACCTACCATCTATTGCGAGCACGTATACTCAGACGCCACGAATATGCCACGACCATCCTGGGCATATGTCGCTGTGCGCTAAGCGTAACGCTGACCCTGCGATACCGGGCTAAGCAAAATGCTGACCCCGCGACAGCAGGCGAAGCAAAACGCTGTTCTCGCGACACTGCATCTTGCTGTGAGGCTCGGCGTCTCGCTGGCTCCCGGCGCAGGGTCCGATTCGGTGGGTCTTCGTTGCCTGGACGAGGCGATACCGCCTTCGGACTTGTCCGAATTTAGAAAGCAACACGCCGCGGTCGGACTTTGTCCGATTCTTGAAAGCGACACGCCGCGATCGGGCTTTGTTGCTTTCAAAAGCAACACGCCGCGATCGGTTTTAATGCGGATTGCGAAAGCAACACGCCGCGGTCTGGCTTTGTCCAGGCTTCGAAAGGCAACACGCCGCAGTCGGACTTTGTCCGTGATTTAAAGCAACACGCCGCGGTCGGACTTTGTCCGTGATTTAAAGCAACACGCCGCGGTCGGACTTTGTCCGAAATTTAAAGCAACACGCCGCGCTCGGACTTTGTCCGATTCAAAAGCAACACAGCCGCGCTCGGACTTTGTCCGATTTAAAAGCAACACGCCGCGTTGACACTTGGGCTCTGCGCGGAGCGGCGCGGGCCGATCTAAATGTGCGTTTCGCGGGGTGCTGTGCGAGCAGCGCTTCGCGGGACATTATGCGGTAAGCAGAACGCCGCCTGGAGCTCCTATGCCTGCCCTGTTTCTCGGGGCAACACGCCGCGAGGAGACTTGTCTTCTCAAAGCAACACGCCGGAGTAAATAACATCATAGCTCCTGAGTCAGGGGTGTGGTCACTTTGTGGCGCTCCCTCCTCCGAAATAACCATGCCACCCATGAGGACGCGCGGGTGTCACTGCTTTGCTGATCTTGCATCGCGCAGGAGATGCTTAGCAGGTAAGCCCGTGGTCTGCGGTGGCTTATGGTTGGGTCGTTGATGCGATGCAGACCTCTCGTTAGGTCCTTCAGCCTCTCACGTGCCCTTTGGATTCGGCAGGGAGGGAGTGCTGCGGGCGCAAGATGCGTAACGTATAGCCTCCCTTGCGTCTTGTCAATGCCTACCTCCTCGTGGTCTCGCTGGTAACGTTGTGCTTCTAGCACAACGGCTAAGTGGTGTTGGCGTTGGCGCCGCATGCACACTCGGCAGCCGAACATCAGGCAATGCCATAACCGCAATATGAGAGTGCATGTGGGAAGAAATAAATGCGGACCCACAGGTCAACCAACCAGCACAACACCCAGAGCTGAGCCGCTGTTGACGTGGGGTGTGTTATAGCGGAACCCCGAAGCCAAGGTGGGAGACAGCGTGCCGAGGGCTGCATGGTCGTGGGGGTGGTACACCGGCCGTGAACGATTCCCGTAGGGCACCTGGCGCAACCCTGCGGTAAATAAGTCGCCTTACTCGGGTACTGGGGGCTCTGCCTGAGGGACGCTTGCGACTCGCCAGAAGCGTGGGCTTTATTATGGAGAAAAATTTACAAACAAATACATTAAAACAGAGATACACGAACGACGACAATGGCACAAAAAATGGATAAAGGAAGGATAAGGAACGGACCCTTTTGAGAGAAGGGAGTCCATTCCCAGATCGCCGCCGTCTGCCAAAATGGTGGTGGCTGGAGGCAGGCCTTGCTCAACCCGCTGGAACAGGGCGTAGAGGCGTACGACTCCCCAGCTGAGAGGAGGACGGCAAGGCCGCATGGCACAAGGATTCTGAGAGAGGCCGACGAGGTATTCGTTTTTCCTGGCCCCAGCGCGCCAAAGGCCGTAGAAGGAAAAGGAACGGAGGACGCTAACAAGGAGTTCTTAGCTCCTGGAGACGCGGAAGTGTGTGGAAGAAACAGTAGTGATAGTGTGACGAGCAGGCGAGTGATGTGAGTGTGAGTGCGAAGCGAAAACGAGTGAATGAGGGGGGAGAATGAGAGCGTTGCGGAAGTGAGTGAGATAGCGTGCATGAGAGTAATTGGTGCGAGCTCCGTAACATTTTCTTGTTACGAGACAAACAAAATTCAAAAGAGTGCGAGTGAGAGAAATACTGGACATTGTGGGAGAATATGAGGAACGATGATGAAAATGTTGTGCAAGAATGAGAGAATACAGGGGAAACTGGATAGAGTGTATGTCGGTATTTAGCCTACGGCGGAAGCGGAATGAGCTATGCGAGCGTGAGTGCGAAAAATGTTGAAAGAGCGTGATTGAAAGGTACAGGAAGGTGAATGTGAAGACTATACGTAAGAGAAGAGTTATGCGGTAATAGTGAGAGCGAATGATGCAAGTGCGAGTGTGACAAGTGAGGAATAAAGGAGAGAATGATGAAGCATGTGAGCAAGTCACTGAATGTGCGTGTAAAGCGGTAAGGAAAGTGAAGTGATGGTAAAAGGAGAGGTGTGGTGTGAGGGGGGGGCTGGAGTAGTATCGATTTGAGACGATGAAGCGAGATGTGAGTTTTAAAGAATACGAAGTGTGGTCAGTTTAAAATGTGCCTAACTGTTGAGCGGGCCTGCAAGAGTAGGCCCAAGATCATCTTGTACGATTTGCCGAATGAATATGGCGAGTGAAGGTTTACATGATAAACTTATGAGAAAAGCTTGAAGGGCTAGTGGATGAAGAGTATGGAACTTGTGCGTGTTGTCAGTAGGAAGCGAAGAAAGAAAAGTTAAAAGGGGAGGGGAAAGGGTTTCATGGAAGTGTGGTGTTTAGTAGGAATGCGAAGAAGGATGCAACCTGCGGAAATGTGATATTAGAAGTTACGAGTGACAATAAGGAATGTGCTCTTGTAATGACGGACGAGTGTTTCGTGCATTGGAAGGCCTTAGGGTGAAAAGTTTTTCAGTGTGCTGAGGTGCCACAAGTGCTTTGCTTTGGGCACATGATGCGGCAATGCACCGAAAGGAAAGACGGTGCCAAAAATGTGGAATGTGTGGGACACATGAATGAGAGATTGTAAGAAGGAAAGTGTGTGTAGAAACTGTAGCTGAAAGGGAGCAAATGTGATCACTCGGTTCTGTCCGAAGTGTGCCCGGAATACGTGAGAGCGTTAGAGAGGGAGAAAGCGAGAATAAATGACGAATGAAGGTGCGTGAATGTAGTGCAGTATAACTGCCAGAGAGCGTATGCGGTTATGTGTGATCTGGGTGAGGTATGCGCGAACGTCGAGTGAGTGTAGCACTGCTGCAAGAACCGAAACGAAAGGCTGGACCGGGGGGGGCTTGCCCATAGGTATGGATGTGATTGTTAGCGAGAGGGGATGGTCAAAGCAGCAGTGGTAGTGAATGACTCTAGGTTGGATGTAAATGTGTGGAGAGAATGTACGAATGAGCTTGGAGTGTGCGTGGGGTTGAAGGGGGACTTTGGAGAGATGTATGGGTGGTCGTGTACTGCTGGTAGGGTAAGAGCATCGAGCCGTACTGGCGTACATGGACAGAGTATGTGAGACAGCCAGGGGAAAGCGTCTGCTGATAGGTATGGATGCAAATGCCGTCTCTCCCTTGTGGATAGGCAAGGTGAGGGAGGCAGCAGAGAAAGTGAAGCGCGTGGAAGAGTGATTGAGGAATGGATGATTGCAAACGGGATGAACGTTTTTAAATGAACCAAGTGAGTTTTTACCACGTTCAGTGGGCCGAATGGGGAGAGGAATCGACGTCACTCTCGTGAACGGCGTGCATGAAAGGGGGCCGGTATGAGTGGGAGGTAAGCCTGACTGGGGAGTGAGTGACCATAACGTGTTTTTAATACTTTTGGTATACAAGAAAATGCGAGTACAATGAGGACATTTAGAGGGGTGTGCAAGGACGTAGACGGGGAAAAGGGGTTTTGGGGTTTATCGGAGAGCGCGTTGAGGTTTCACGAGCGTATAAGAAAGGGTGCCAAGTGTTGAGCGAATGAAAAAGGATCCAAAAGCAAATGATGAGGATAAAGGGGGTGTAAATTGTGCATGCTGGAAAGCTTTGTGGGGAGGAGGGTTTGAGGGTGAAAAAGCTGTAGGAAGAGCAGAGTGCCTACCACGCGAAAGGAAGGGGAAAGGAAAGCAGAGGGGAAGGAAAATGAATGATACAAAAAGTTTGGGGGGTAAAGGAAAATGCAAGATTAAGAGGAAATTTGGAAGCGATTTGGGTTTGTGAACGGGGAAACATGGACCATGAGTGGTGTAAAGGGGTGGGAAAGCGTGACAGGGAAGTTGATGGCAAAAGTGGGGATAAAGACGAGCACAGGGAAAAGAAAGGGGGATGCTTTAAATAGGATTCTTCCCGGCAGCGGGGACGACGCGGATGGAGGCTGGGGGGGCGTGAGGGGGAAAGGAAAGGGCCCTTTAATGGAGCAAAGGGTGTACGGTGAAATCATAAAGTAGGAAAGGCCCTGGTATGGTGGTGAAATACGGAATGTTCGAGCGATTTGGGTGCGTCCCGGTAGGGGAAAAGGGTATGTGATGTCTTGTGAACCCGTTTTGTCGTCACTAAAGCCGCGCAAGCACGGGCCCGTCCCCCCCGCGCTATAAAAAAGGGGCCCTGTCGGGGCCACCACACATCGAACAGGGGAAATTGTTTTTTGCCCCACCCGACCGGACCCCCCCATCCAACTAGTTGGGGGGGGCTGACCGAGGGTAAAAAAAAGTGCGCACCGAGACTTTGGACCATCCCGTCCTGGTCTCTTGATACTAAAAGGACCACCTCACCCCTTTAACCATCCCGGCGAGGGCGTTTCTCGCGAACCGAGCGTTCTCGGGCACCGGATCCCCCCAAAAACACACCCCGGGGCCGAAGCGTTCTCGTCGGCAGCCGAGCGTCCTGGGTCACCGGATCCTCTCCAAACATCACCCCGGCCGACGGGGTTTCTCGTGGGGCCCGAGCGTCCTCGGTCACCGGATCCTCTCCAAACACCCCCCGGGTCGACGAGCTTCTCGTGGGGCAGGCCGAGCGCCTCGGTCCCCGGACCCTTTCCCGAACATCCCCCGGCCGAGCGTTCTCTCGGAAGGGCCGATTTCCTCTCACGGATCCCCGAGGCCCCGAATCTTGGGAGCTTGTCCTTTCAGGGCCCCGAATAAAGGGGGTTTTTACGGAGCTCGCCCTTTTTAGGGCGCTCGTATCCACCCCGGGTTGGTAAATTTCGCCGCCACGCTACTATCTTATTATAAGTCGTGTCCGCTCCGTATATTTTTGGTTTCGTCCTCGCGTTATTATTTGAAAAACCTTTTATTATAAGTTCCCCGCGCCCGATGATTTGGTCGCTTTTTCGCCGCCCCGGTTATCATTTGAAAACCTTTTTAAGTCGTGTCCGCGTCCGTATGTTTTGGTCGCTTTTCGCCCCGCGCTTTCCCTTTGTTTCCTTATTAAAAAATCGGTCCGCGTTAAAATTTTGGTCGGGCCGCACTTCCTGCTTTTCTCCCCGTACGCGAAACTAATAATAAGAAAACTCTTGCGGGCGGCTTCATAAAAACTTTTTTTTACCAAAAACGATTTGGGGGGTTTATTGCAATGAGTCCCCCCCTTTCCCGAACCGGGCACGAGAGCCGACCCTTGGCCGGGAAGGAGCCCCGTTAATCGCCCAAACGGGGACCTGACTCGCCCTCTAGACCCGGTTCGCAACCAATGCTGGGTGGTTTTTAACCCCCTAGACAAAGAAAGCCGCCCGTTTCTCGCCGACCGCGACCTCGCCCGGAAGGGGAAGTCGACCCCGCCGCCCCAAAAACCCAGTGATGGCTACCCACGCCACCCGGAGCTCCGTAACACCCAAGTACCCACCGCGAAACCGTTATGGGAGTGCACGGGGAAACCCCCCGACCCCCCAACCCCCCCGGGCAAGGGCCCTTAACCAAAGAAAGTGGGGTTTCCTTTTGGGGAAAAACCCCCTTCCGTTCCTAGCACTAGAAAACCATGGCCTAGGGTTGGAAACCCATCTCTTAATCGGGCTAGCCACGCTAAAAAGGCGCCCCCTTTTTGGGGGTGGAGGAAACCAAAACAGTGTCCCCTGACAAATTCGAAAAGATTTCCTCCCCCAATACCTGTCCCCCGGGAAAAGCAAATTGCGGCAAAAATAAAGGCCGGCAAAAAAAGCCGGGGGAGGTTTTTACTCGATACGCCACCCCGTCAAACCATGAGCGTCGGGCCGGCTTTTTCACCCCGGGACCACTCAAACAGCTTTAGGGAAAACGTGACCCAGTTCAGCTATACTTTTGGGTTAGACAACTGCACCCCCGTCTCCAACTAGTACCCCCGCCGCGAGTGGGAGGGATTCCCCGGCGCCGTCAAAACAACGTCGCGGGGTTCCAATCTACCGGGGCCAACCTCGCTGCACCACTAACCGTCGAATGCTGCTGGGGTGAAAGCAGCGGGAACACCCCCCCGACTCGTTGCCGCCGCCCAGCACGAAATCTGTACTTGCGGAAGGATGGGCTTAAAAACCCGGGACTGCCATCCCCCGGGGGGGAAAACGGTGCGGGTCGGAACCGGGGAGGCCCCCCGCCCGACCCGCGTCCGTTGATAAAAACCCCCGGCCGACCTATTAGCCCCGGACCCGCCGTACCCCCCCTGGGCTTCTCGACCCCGGGATCGGAGGGTCCTTCAAAAAACGCCACCAGGGGCCCACCGCTTCCCCGAACACGCCTCCAGTCCGGCCATCCGAAAAGGGAAAAACCGGGCCGACGGCCCCAGGCTCCCCCCCCTCAGTGGGACTCGCCCCCCGGATGGGCCCGCTTGTCCGCCCCGTTTCCAGGTTTTTGATAACCTTAGCAGCGGGTCCTCTCGGGGTCGACCTGGGGTTTCATTCCTAAACCCCGCCGCCTCCGCCCCCCGATCGGCCGAAAGAGAGGGCCCCAATTATTTGGAAAACTGCCCGGCCGTTATCAGCCGGGAAATCTTCCCCCCCACTTCCCCCGGAAGGGAGGGGCCCCACCTTCCGAGTTTTGGACCCCGAGTTGGTTATTCAAACCCCCGGCGGGGACCCACCCACCGCCCCAAACAGGACGACTACGACCCGGGGCCCCGAAAAAACAGCGGTACCGCCCGGAAAATCCAGCCATGCGGGCCGTCATCGTAGGGGGTTTTAAAAAAGGTGACCCCGGGGGTGATCGAGCCCCCGGCAGTGCCTGATTTCCCCCCCTGGTCCCTCTAAAAAGAAAGAGGGGCCCCACCGTTCTTTCTTGGATTACCGCAAACTGAACCAAGCTTCTATAAGGACGCCTACCCTCCCACATCCTCGCTACGCTCGACAAGCTCCGTGGGGCCCATACCTATCTACTTGGATTGAAGAGGGATATTGGGGTCCCCCTAGACTCAAACCAGCCGCCCCCCCCACCGGCCTTTTACACCCCCCGGGCGGGACTCTATAAATTTAGATCATGCCCGGGGGTTGCCTCGCCCGGCCACGTTTAGCGGTTGCGGGCAGCGCCCTCGCCCAAATTTGGAGCCCAAGTTTTGGGGTTATCTCGAAAAATCATCGGGGTCGCCCTTCATTAGAGCTCATAGGGAACCCGGGCCGAATCTTAAACGGCTACGAAAGCGGCCTCCGCCTAACCCACAAATGCCACTTCTGTTGCAGTCGCTAAAATATTGGGGCATATGGGGACAAAAGACGGCATTCGAACACCCAGAAGGATGCAGGGGCCCCCTGGACAGCACCTACCCTGTCCGTCAAGTGCGCCAATTCCTTGGGGCCCCCTCCTGGACCGTCGTTTTTGTACCAGACTTTTCCCCATTGCCGCCCCATTGACACGCCGACCCTAAAAGGGGACGCTTACTTGGGGACCCGGGGGAAGAAAGGGTTTGACGAGCGAAAAGGGCATCCCCCGCCGGTTCTGGCCCGTCCCGACTTACACCTTTTCCCTCCCGACCACGCCAGCGTTGGGGCTCGGGCTTTCTCACCCAAAACTGCCCCAAGGCGAACCGTCTTGTCTACGCCGCCCCACCAAATAACCCGAAAAAAATACGCGCTACGAATTGGAGTCCGGCGGTGGTTTGGGGAATTTGCCGAATGCCACTATCTAGAGGGATCACTTCACGGCGTCACCGATCCCAGTCGCTCCGATGGTTTTTCAAGTTTGGGGGCTCCCACCGGCCGCCTAGGGGGGAAAGGGGGTTTTGGCTCCGCAGTACGATTACGAATTTTAATTAGAAAAAAAAACGAACATCGTAGCCGACCCTCCTCCCGTAACCCGAGGCCTTGTCCTCCCAAACCCCCCCATTGTCATGGACCGTGCATGTATCGCGAGGGGGCAACAACACCCGGCCGACCAGCGGACTCCGTACAGAACCCCCGGGTATTTCGGCCCCCCTTTTACATCTTAACTTTCACGACTCGCCCCCTGGGGCATGGGGGCAAGCGTCCCGGGGCCCAACGCGCGGAAAACTAGCCGGTACTGACGAACCCCACCCCGCATTTGGGGAAACACAAAAACCATCGCCCGGGTGGCCCCTTATATTTTGGCCCGGAATTTCCCCCCCTCACTCGAACGTCCTTACTGCCGGGAATGCGCCCCCAAAAACCCCAAAAACCCCGCCGCCGGGAAAATTTGGGCCCCCCCAATGTCACGCATCCGGGCAAAAATCTCGATTGCCCGGTGGGGCCATTCCAGGACCAGGGGAACCTGGTCTAACCAAAGCAGGGTCGGTCTCAAAGGGGGGTGGAGATACCCCCTCCCCAGGCCACCGCCGCCAACGCACACAGAATCGCCGGGGCATAAAAATTTGCCAGGTTGCCCCGGGCACCATTATCCCCTGATAACGGGACTCAGTTCGACGCCCAGCTCAAGGGGTTGTTAAGATCCTTGGGACAAACACCAGACCGCTCCCGCCCACGCCCCACATTTCAACCCGGTCGAAGAGCCAACCCCACCCTAAAAACTTTGGGGGGGGGAAACGTGGGGGGCCGGGAACCCCGTGGGATAGCACATCCCCCAGCTCCAGTTTTTCTTTCAAAACCGCGCGGCAAAAATCCCGGGGTATCCCGGGCCTTTCCCATATAGGGGCCGGGGGCACAGTCGCCGTCCCCGACGACCACGTCGAACCGCCAACCCGCCCCCCGGGGGGTCCCGGGCCCCTCAAGAGCCCAGAATCGTCAGGCACCTGCTCCCGTTCCAAAACCCCGCAGCGAAATTACACTTGCGCAGCTGACGGGGTCCAAAATTGGGGGCCGGGTGTGGAAAAAAAGGGAAAAACCCCGCTATGAAAAAAGGCGGGGCTTTTAAGCCAAACTGGCACCAAAAAAAAATTTGGGGGCCCGATGACGGGTTTGGGCCCCATCTTCCCCCGCATCATGGGCCGAAGGGCGACCCCGGGCGGGGGGCAAAAGATTCCAGCCGAGTTTGAAGCCAGCCTCAGAAAACCGCCCCCGCGGACGAACCCTAGGAGGGCACTCCTCATGGCCCGCCTTCCCCTACCTGTCGCGATTTCCCGACCCACACCCAGACGGGACTCTTCTGGGCCGCGCCTTTTGCGTGGGTCCGGCCGAAAACCCAAACGGGACTCGTCAGGGGGCCGCCCCTTTTCGCACAAAGTTGCGAGCTCCCGACCCAGCCCCGAGACGGCCTCGCAGGGGGCCGCCTTTTTTTGTACCTTGATTTCCCCACCGAGCCCGGGGGCGCCTCTTCATGGGCCCGCTTTTTTTCGTGTGCTGTCCCGACCGGACCCCCCATCCAAGCTATTTGGGGGGGCTGACCGGGGGGTTAAAGGGGCGCAGCCAGATTTCGAGAGTCCCTTGGCTCTGAGCGTACCGGACCATCCTCACCTCCAAAATCCGGGCGACGAGCGTTTGCGCGAAAGCGAGCGTTCCGGGCACCCGGATCCCCCCAAAATCCCCCCGGCCACGGGTTTCTCGTCGGGCGGGCCCCAGCCCTGGGTACCGGGGTTCTCTCCAAAATCCCCGGGCCGCGAGCGTTCTGCGGGCAGGCCGAGCGCCTCTCCCGGCCCTCTCCAAAAACCCCCCCGGGACGGCGTTTGTGGGGGGCCCAGCGCCCCGGGTCACCGGATCCTCCCCAAACAGCACCCGGCGACGAGCCTCGTCGGGAGGCCCGAGCTTTCTCGGTCCCGGTCCTCCCCAAAACCCACCCCGGTCACGAGCGTTTTCGGGGGGGCCACGCCTGGCACCGGATCCTCTCCGAAAGCCCCCCCGGGACGAGCTTCTGTCGGGCGGGGCCAATTCTCGGCCCCGGCCCCTTCCAACATCACCCCGGTCGACAGCGTTTCGCGGGGGCCCGGGCCCCCCGGGGGGACCCCTTCCGAACATCACCCCGGCCACGACGTTCCGTGGGGAAAGGGCCCGATTTTCCCCGGCCCCCGGACCCTCCGGAGCCACCCATTTGCGGACCGCCCCTTTGGGGCGCCCGAACCAAAGGGGGGTTTTGGGACTCGCCCTTTTGGGCGCTCGATCCACCCCGCTTGGGGGAAAATTTCTCCCCCACGTATATCTTATTTAAGTCGGTCCGCGTCCGTATATTTGGCGCTTTGTCGTCGCGTTTTTTTTAAACCCCTTTTTTAAAAATCGTGCCCCGCCCATATTTGGTGGTTCCCTGCGTTTTTTTTAAACCTTAGTTTTAACGTGTCCCCGCCGATGATTTGGTGGTTCGTCCTCGCATTCCTTTTTTCCTTATTTTAAAGTGCCCGCCCATAATTTGGCGCGGTCCATTCCCGTTTTCCCCCCCGTAGCGTAGACTGTAATAACCAATTTGGGGGGGGCTTAAAAAACTCTGTTTTTACCAGAACATTGGCGTGGTTTTTGCGAACCTGGTCTCCCCCCTTTTCCCGAACCGGACCCCGAGCCGATCCTGGCGGGGACCTTTCCCAGGAGCCCCTTTGTTGAGTAAGCGTTTTTTCCCCCCCCGGGGAAGGTGCGCGGTGGTATTTTTTAAAAAACCCCAAAAACCAGGTCGGCCCCGGGTCGTACGGCCCCATTTCCCCTGTTCCGTAGGGGAAAGTGTTGGAGGAATGAGGTTGGAAGATCGAGCAAAGATGGGGAAAAGAATGTGTGAGCCCAGTAGGATTTGTTGGAAAAACCCGGTAAAACCGAGGAGCGTGGAACGGTGCAGAATGGAAAGGGGGCGGAGAAAAAGGGTAGGGCCCTGGAGGTTCGGGTTTTAAGGGAGCTTTAAAACCCTAGAGTGGGAAGGGGGGATCAAAAATTGGGAAGTTGAATGTAAACCCCGGGAATTGTAAAGATACTTCAGGGAGGCGTGTATGAAAAAAAGGGCCCCCTTCAGAGAAAAGAAAAAAAAGGTTTGAGAATTTGTTTTGGTTTGTTTTAAAAGACGGCCCCCGTCGCGCCTTCTTAAAAAGGGGTGTGGAGCAGAGCAGCCCCCCCGGCGGGTTGACGAGTTTTGGAGCGACCCCGCTTGCGTAGCCGTGTGTGCCCCTTCCCGGCCACCACACACAGAGCGGTTTCGGGTTGAGCGCAACCCCGGTGGAAAAATAGGGAAGTGTGGAGAAATTGTCGAGGGGCCCCCCCCGTTTCGGGGAGGGAGCTCCGAGAAACAGGTGGGGCGCCGCAGGCCGGCGGAGGCCCCCTATATTTTTAAATATATAAACACGAGAAGGGTCGATGTTTTCCCCCAATCTTTTCAAGTGTGGCCCGCGGTTTTTCAAAGATTTCCCCCGGCTCTTTGCGGGAGGACGCCCCAAAACGAAAAAAAACCAACTCTATCTTTGTGCCGTGCCTCCCTGGGGGAAGGCGGCGGCCGGGGCGGGGTCCCGGACGGCGGGGACAGGCGATAAAAGGCCCCAACCACGTTTATTCCTTCTCTCGCCGGAGAAGACCCCCACGTGGGGGGAAGAGAAAAGGGGTTTCTTCGCGATCGCAAAAATTTCGAACGATTACCCTGAACGGTGGATCACTTGGCTCGTGGGTCGATGAAGAACGCAGCTAATTGCGCGTCAACTTGTGAACTGCAGGACACATGAACATTGACATTTCGAACGCACATTGCGGTCCACGGATACAATTCCCGGACCACGCCTGGCTGAGGGTCGTTTTAGTACCCCTTAACTGCTTGCGCCCGAAAAGCGCGCACGGCCACGACGCGGGCGACCAGAGAATGGCGCGCGCGTCGCCTGTGCCCTGTGCAACGCTTACAATGGGCGTACGAGCGATCGTTGGACGTTCGCCCGAGGTGTCTGTGCCGCGCCGACCGGCCGCGGTGCAAATCCTGGCGTCGTCTGAAATGACACACCGAAATAATAATAATAAGGAGGAGAAGCGCACAAGCGTGTAAAACGTTGGCAAACGCGCGCCCAGAGAATGCTGCGCGAATTAAGAGGGGGAGCGTGTTTGTGTATCCAAGTCGTGTGTCTACGCGAGAGAGCCGAGGAGAAATGGGATGAGAGTAAGAGCGCGCGCGAAGGGAGCAACAAACGGCCAAAAAAAGGGTCAGGACGGTGAATGGCACCGCTTTCCCTAGAGCGGCGCGTGCGTCGTTGTCTCCCGAAAGTAGGTAGCGCTTGTCTCACCGTCTCTCCTCTCTGTACATCACACAGACTGACCGGACTGCTCTCGCACTCTGTGCCGCGTCTCTCGGTGCGATAGCGCTCGCGCGTCTTATGCCGAGGCGCCCTTGCCCGCACACATAACGGTATTACGGAGAAATATACGGCGCGTCGTCGTCCGGCGGAGAGAGCATTCGTAATTTTTTACCTCTTTACGGAGAAGGGTTTTGAATCGCGAGCCGACCGCGTGTCCGAGTCCACGAAATTTTCGTAAAGCGAAAAAAGGGGACCGGCGCGCCGCGTCGTGTACTCGTCGATTCGATTCCGCCCGAATTTCGTATATAAAAGAGTAGGGAGAGCCGAGAATCTCGAACCCCGCGATATATCGTCTCCATTACCACCAACGAGTGTGTGTGCGGTTAGCGCCCCGGCGATTTGCCTTCTCGCGTATTTCGTGTGCTGCCGCTGCTGCTCTCTCGTTCGACGCTCTCTCTCCTTCCCTCTTATAATATATATTATAGAGGAGAGACGACGATGAGCGACGCGGAGGAGGCAAACGGCTACGAAATCTCACTATGCGACGACCTCAGAGCAGGCGAGATTACCCGCTGAATTTAAGCATATTATTAAGCGGAGGAAAAGAAACTAACCAGGATTTCCTTAGTAGCGGCGAGCGGACAGGAAAGAGCCCAGCACCGAATCCCGCGGTTTCGCCGCAGGGAAATGTGGTATTTGGGAGGATCCGCTTATC
>NW_028190790.1:0-27500 GCF_048542155.1 Nylanderia fulva | reverse complement strand
TCTAATTAAAACAAAGCATTGCGATGGCCCTCGCGGGTGTTGACGCAATGTGATTTCTGCCCAGTGCTCTGAATGTCAACGTGAAGAAATTTAAGCAAGCGCGAATAAACGGCGGGAGTAACTATGACTCTCTTAAGGCCAACCCCACCTCCTCGTGGTGAGAGTCGGGCAACGTCTGGGGCTCACCTCCCGGCGGCCAACGGGGCTCTGGCATAAGGACAACCGAAAGGCTCTTTCCTTGAAGTAACTATGCGACAACATCTTAGCACATAAACTAGTGGCGAACTGGCCTTGCCAGATAATTAAGAATTGCTAATATCTAGGAAGGGGTAGTGCTGTTATTGGCAGGACTCCCTTTTTTGCTTTAAAAAAATTAAAGCAACACGCCGCGAGCAGTCTTAGTCACTCTGGTGTCCTACCCGTGAGTTATCTAGTCTAATAACCGGCTAGCTGAATAGCCCGTAAACCCACGGCTTTAATTAGTAGATATGGGCGATCCGAGTCGCCAACAGCGTCGAAAGAGCTCTGCGAAGTATATTGAACCTATAAGTTGGCTGAAGTCGACTATTCATGGGGAAACAGAGATAACACTCTGTGAAATGCTGATCAGCAAATAAGTGCCTTTGGCATTATTCTGCCCCTTAGCTTGGCTCGAACTGATGCATGTTATAAGTATTGCGTCTCGAGCGATTAAGTCCATCGTGTGGCGAGGTGCTGCCGAATGCCCGGACGTCGCGTCAGCTCTGCGTGACGATCCTATTAAAGGAGCGAATATATATTTATGATATGGAGAATATAGGAGAAGCCTCGGAGGCGGCCGGTTTCGAGAACGTCGCTGCCGAACCTGGCGAACCGGTCGCTGCCTGTGTGGCAAATAGGCGAGGGGACGTGAACGGCGCTCGAGTCCCAGGGGCGCCGCCGGACATGCGATGGGAGCCCTTACCCTTACGGGTTACCCAATCCTATGACATCCAAGGAAGTGTCGAAACGGCAATAATATGCCCAAAGTGCTCTGAGAACGGTCTCAATATTTCCTGCCTTGGCAGCGGGCAGTTGAATAAACACGTTCTAGAGGAGCATCCTTCTGTCTCGCTCAATTGGAGCTGTGACAAGTGCAATAAAAGCTTCCCAAAAATGCACGCTTGGCGATGCCATTACGCCAAATGTAATGCTCCAGCGGAGTTGAGCAAGGCCCGCCCGCTCCTCCAGTCACCACCATTTTGGCAGACGGCGGCGATCTGGGAATGGACTCCCTTCTCTCAAAAGGGTCCAGTTCCTTATCCTTCTCTTTGTCCATTTTTTGTGCCATTGTCGTCGTCGTGTATCTCTGTTTTAATGTATTTGTTTGTAAATTTTTCTCCATAATAAGTCCCACGATTCTGGCGAGTCGCAAAGTCCACTCAGGCAGAGCCCCCAGTCGGCGATTCGCCGGGCTAAGCGGCAAGATGCGCACAAAGTGGTTAATGAGGATATGCTGCAACCAATGCTGCAGCTGGAGAAGAGCTGGCAACTGGGTCCAGAAGGACCGTAGATTAACACGGACCAAAAACTCGTAGGAGGGGTGAATACCGAAATCCTGACGGCATGGCTTGCCTGCCGGCCTCGGAGAGGTATACCCCTCTGAACCTGAATGCTCCTAGGCACGAGCTCCTGACTGGCTAAGCGGAAACGTATGTTTTAAAAGAGCCGATGCGTCCCACTGTGGGTCCCGAAAGGGACGAGGTATCCACAGTCGGTGACTGCGAGGCTCATCCCTGGCCGGTCTCGAGTTCGACGGAGCATTCAAAGAGCATTGAGCTCGCCACCGTGGTAATACCTCCTGCAGTGGTGAACAAAGTGCTGAAAGGCCAAGGCGCGTGGTGTTCACGTAACACCGCGCGTCTGGCCTTTTTTTATGAGAAAATTTTCGTCATTTTCTTTTATTTTTGCTTTTGCCGCTCTTCTCCAAGAGAAATTTCTATTTCTATGTACTATGACGACCAACGTGCATTAACTCAGCACCTACCACCTATTGCGAGCACGTATACTCGGACGCCACGAATATGCCACGACCATCCTGGCATATGTCGCTGTGCGCTAAGCGTGACGCTGACCCTGCGACACCGGGCTAAGCAAAATGCTGACCCCGCGACAGCAGGCAAAGCAAAACGCTGATCTCGCGACACTGCATCTTGCTGTGAGGCTCGGCGTCTCGCTGACTCCCGGCGCGAGGTCCGATTCGGCGGGTCTTCGTTGCCTGGACAAGGCATACCGCCTTCGGACTTTGTCCGAATTTAGAAAGCAACACGCCGCGATCGGACTTTGTCCGATTTTTGAAAGCAACACGCCGCGATCGGACTTTGTTGCTTTTTCAAAAGCAACACGCCGCGATCGGGCTTTGTTGCTTTTTTAAAGGCAACTCGCCGTGATCGAACTTAATGCGGATTGCGAGCTCCCGACCGAGCACCGAGAGCGGCACTCGTCAGGGTCCGCGCTTTTTCGCTACACGTTCGTGATTTCCCGACCGAGCCCCGAGAGCGGCACTCTTCATGGTCCGCGCTTTTTTTTCGTGTGGCTGTCCGGCCGAACACCGAGAGCGGCACTCTCCACGGTCCGCGCCATACTCCGGAGAGGTATAAAAGACGGGCGCTCTCAGCCCCGAGTCTATCCTCGCCACGATGGGAAGCCCAAAAGCTGACCAGTCTCAAGGAGACCAACCGTCCGTTTCCGGACGAAACAATCCGTCCGTTTCCGGACGAAACAACCCGTCCGTCTCCGGACGAACCAACCGGCCGGTGCCTCGGGTGGGGACCTACATCCAACGGTCCGACGTGGAACAACGGAGCCGGAAAATGGCGTTTCTCGCAGCACCTCCGCCACCCCCGAGCCACCGTCGACGACCACGGGTCCTCTCGGACTCGCCAGCCTCCGCCGTCATCACCGTCGCCGCCGCCACCAAGCCTACAACGACACCGACCGACGCACGCCGCCCAGCCCGACCACCATCACGACCGACACATCAATCAGACGCCGTGTGCCGATCGACCACGCGTCCACCGGCACCCTCCACCGCCGTGCCGCCGACCATCGCGCAACGACCGGCGCCCCCTACAGCGGTGGGCCAACCGCACCCCGTGCAGGTTACCCTGGGGAACGGACGAACGGTCGACGTTCCGTTTTACGCCGCCACCATCTCGCGGCGATATAAAGTGCGCACCCCGGACGGCCGCTGGATCATCCGATTCAATCGGCGTGGTCAGCCACGGATGATCCGCCGACTACCCCACCCCCCGTAAAAAGGGAGGGTGATGTGACGACCCGTTTTGTCGTCACTAGAAGCCGCGCAAGCACGAGGCCGACCGTCCGCCCGCGCTCATATAAACGGCCCCTGTCGGGGCCACCACACATCGAACACGTGGGAATTTGCCTTTTCGCCCCACCCGACCGGACCGCCCCACTCCAAGCTAGTTGGAGGGGGCTGACCGACGGGTATATAAAGTGGCGCAGCCGAGACTTCGAGACCAGTCCCGTCCTGGTCTCTTGAGCGTACTCAAGGACCACTCCTCACCTCCTAACCATCCCGGGCGACGAGCGTTCTCGTCGCGTAAGCCGAGCGTTCTCGGGCACCGGATCCTCTCCAAACATCACCCCGGCCGACGAGCGTTCTCGTCGGGCAGGCCGAGCGTCCTCGGTCACCGGATTCTCTCCAAACATCACCCCGGCCGACGAGCGTTCTCGTCGGGCAGGCCGAGCGTCCTCGGTCACCGGATCCTCTCCGAACAGCACCCCGGTCGACGAGCGTTCTCGTCGGGCTGGCCGAGCGTCCTCGGTCACCGGATCCTCTCCGAACAGCACCCCGGTCGACGAGCGTTCTCGTCGGGCAGGCCGAGCATTCTCGGTCTCCGGATCCTCTCCGAACATCACCCCGGTCGACGAGCGTTCTCGTCGGGTGGGCCGAGCGTCCTCGGTCACCGGATCCTCTCCGAACAGCACCCCGGTCGACGAGCGTTCTCGTCGGGCAGGCCGAGCATTCTCGGTCTCCGGATCCTCTCCGAACATCACCCCGGTCGACGAGCGTTCTCGTCGGGCAGGCCGAGCGTCCTCGGGCACCGGATCCTCTCCGAACATCACCCCGGCCGACGAGCGTTCTCGTCGGGAAGGCCGAGTTTCCTCGGTCACCGGATCCTCCGAGAGCCACCGACATCTTGCGGAGCTCGCCCTTCTCAGGGCGCCCGAATCCAAGGCGGTTTACGGAGCTCGCCCTTTTTAGGGCGCTCGTATCCACGCCGCGTTGGGTAAATTTCGTCCGCCACGCTACTATCTTAGTTATAAGTCGTGTCCGCGTCCGTATGATTTGGTCGCGTTTCGTCCGTCGCGTTATTATTTGTAAACCTTTAGTTATAAGTCGTGCCCGCGTCCGTATGATTTGGTCGCGTTTCGTCCGTCGCGTTATCATTTGTAAACCTTAGTTATAAGTCGTGTCCGCGTCCGTATGATTTGGTCGCGTTTCGTCCGTCGCATTCCTTGTATTCCTTAGTTATAAATCGTGTCCGCGTCCGTATAAGTTGGTCGCGGTCCGCACTTCCTGCGATTCTCCCCTGTACGCGTAGACTAGATAATAAGCCAACTCTTGCAGGGCGGCTTTAATAAACTCTGTTTTTACCAGAACGATTGGCGTGGTTATTGCGAACCTGAGTCTCCCCCCTCTTCCCGAATCCTGGCACCGACGAGCCGATCCGTGGCGTCGGGACCTTTCCCGAGGAGCCCCGTTACAGTCTGAGTACAGCGTGTTTCCCCCCGGCGTGGAAGGCTGCGCGAGTGGTAGTTCTGTTAAAGTCCCCTGAGAAACCTAGGTCGGACCCTGGGTCGTACAGGCCCATTTGCCTGCTGTCCGTACTGGGGAAAGTGTTGGAGCGAATGATGGTTGGAAGACTCGAGCGAACGATGTGTGGAAGAATGTGTGACGCCCAGTACGGATTTGTTAGGAACCGGTCGACCGAGGATGCGTGGAATCGAGTGCATGAATGGATGAATGGGTCGGAGAGAAAGTATGTGCTAGGAGTGTTCGTGGATTTTAAGGGAGCGTTTGACAACCTAGAGTGGGAATGTGTGATCAAGAAATTGCGTGAAGTTGAATGTGAAGACACTGAATTGTGGAAGAGCTACTTCAGCGGCAGGCGTGTATGTATGAAAAGGCGCTCTCAGAGAAAAAGAAAATAACGGATTTGATGGAATTTGTTGTTGTGTTTTGATATAACGACGGACGCCGTCGCGCCTCTCTTACCGAAAGTAGTCGGCAAGCAGAGCAGCGCGCCCGGCGGTGTTCGACGACGATTTGGAGCGAGACGCTTCGCGATCACGCTCGTGTGTGTGCCATTCTCCGGCCACACACACACAGAGCGTCGATTCGGCGTTGAGCGCGAACCGGTGGTAACCTATGCCCGCGCACGCGTGTGTGCAGCACCCACGACGTTCGTCGACGCGCGCCCTCCCCGTTGTCGCGGGGCAGCGGTCAGCGTGCCGAGAACACACGGTGTGCGACCGCGAGTGCCGAGCGAGAGGACCCCCATATATTATTATAATATATATATAACACAGAGAAGGGATCGATGATATTTCGACCAATCTGTCAACTGTGTCGGTCCGACGGTTTCTTCAAAGAGCTTCCGCCCCGGCTCTCCCGTTGCGGGAGAGACGCTCCGAACGAGAAACACACAACTCTATCTTTGTGCCGTAGCCTTCCCTGGCGGGAGGCGGCGGTCCGCGCGCGTCCTCGGACGCGCGCGGACAGGCTGATCGAAGAGCCACCACGATTATTCTCTCTCTCTCGTCCGAGAGAAGAGACCACGATGGTTGAACGAGAAGCGCGTTTCTTCGCGATCGCAAAAATTTCGAACGATTACCCTGAACGGTGGATCACTTGGCTCGTGGGTCGATGAAGAACGCAGCTAATTGCGCGTCAACTTGTGAACTGCAGGACACATGAACATTGACATTTCGAACGCACATTGCGGTCCACGGATACAATTCCCGGACCACGCCTGGCTGAGGGTCGTTTTAGTACCCCTTAACTGCTTGCGCCCGAAAAGCGCGCACGGCCACGACGCGGGCGACCAGAGAATGGCGCGCGCGTCGCCTGTGCCCTGTGCAACGCTTACAATGGGCGTACGAGCGATCGTTGGACGTTCGCCCGAGGTGTCTGTGCCGCGCCGACCGGCCGCGGTGCAAATCCTGGCGTCGTCTGAAATGACACACCGAAATAATAATAATAAGGAGGAGAAGCGCACAAGCGTGTAAAACGTTGGCAAACGCGCGCCCAGAGAATGCTGCGCGAATTAAGAGGGGGAGCGTGTTTGTGTATCCAAGTCGTGTGTCTACGCGAGAGCCGAGGAGAAATGGGATGAGAGTAAGAGCGCGCGCGAAGGGAGCAACAAACGGCCAAAAAAAGGGTCAGGACGGTGAATGGCACCGCTTTCCCTAGAGCGGCGCGTGCGTCGTTGTCTCCCGAAAGTAGGTAGCGCTTGTCTCACCGTCTCTCCTCTCTGTACATCACACAGACTGACCGGACTGCTCTCGCACTCTGTGCCGCGTCTCTCGGTGCGATAGCGCTCGCGCGTCTTATGCCGAGGCGCCCTTGCCCGCACACATAACGGTATTACGGAGAAATATACGGCGCGTCGTCGTCCGGCGGAGAGAGCATTCGTAATTTTTTACCTCTTTACGGAGAAGGGTTTTGAATCGCGAGCCGACCGCGTGTCCGAGTCCACGAAATTTTCGTAAAGCGAAAAAAGGGGACCGGCGCGCCGCGTCGTGTACTCGTCGATTCGATTCCGCCCGAATTTCGTATATAAAAGAGTAGGGAGAGCCGAGAATCTCGAACCCCGCGATATATCGTCTCCATTACCACCAACGAGTGTGTGTGCGGTTAGCGCCCCGGCGATTTGCCTTCTCGCGTATTTCGTGTGCTGCCGCTGCTGCTCTCTCGTTCGACGCTCTCTCTCCTTCCCTCTTATAATATATATTATAGAGGAGAGACGACGATGAGCGACGCGGAGGAGGCAAACGGCTACGAAATCTCACTATGCGACGACCTCAGAGCAGGCGAGATTACCCGCTGAATTTAAGCATATTATTAAGCGGAGGAAAAGAAACTAACCAGGATTTCCTTAGTAGCGGCGAGCGGACAGGAAAGAGCCCAGCACCGAATCCCGCGGTTTCGCCGCAGGGAAATGTGGTATTTGGGAGGATCCGCTTATCCCGAGGTGCCGCGTCGCGTCCAAGTCCATCTTGAATGGGGCCACTTACCCGTAGAGGGTGCCAGGCCCGTAGCGACCGGTGCGCGCCTCAAGAGGATCTCTCCTTAGAGTCGGGTTGCTTGAGAGTGCAGCTCTAAGTGGGTGGTAAACTCCATCTAAGGCTAAATACGACCACGAGACCGATAGCGAACAAGTACCGTGAGGGAAAGTTGAAAAGAACTTTGAAGAGAGAGTTCAAGAGTACGTGAAATCGTTCAGGGGTAAACCTAAGAAACCCAAAAGATCGAACGGGGAGATTCATCGTCAGCGGCGCTGGCTTCGCGTCGGTCGGCGATGTCCCGCGGAGTCCTTGTGGCTCGAGCGCGGGCACGCTACCGTGCGCCGATGTCCGGCGCTCGTCGTCGTGCACTTCTCCCCAAGTAGAACGTCGCGACCCGCTGGGTGTCGGTCTACGGCCCGGGTGCGGTGTCTGTCGCGTCGCCGGTAAAACGGCACGCGACAAACCCTCGGTCGCCCAGCCGGCTGCTCGGCGGTACGCGCAAGGTATCAGGCCGCACT
The DNA here is from genome assembly GCF_048542155.1 of Nylanderia fulva. NCBI lineage: Eukaryota > Metazoa > Arthropoda > Insecta > Hymenoptera > Formicidae > Nylanderia > Nylanderia fulva. Next base: position 19,707 of record NW_028190790.1, on the reverse strand, counting down.
ATTCACGGTGCGTCGAGACCGTCGCAAGCGCGCGCCACGGTACTCGGAGGTTACGGACTTCGCGCCGTCCCCGGTCCTGGCCCGCTGTTGGTTACAGTACGGTACACCTTCGACAGGCCTGCGAACGTCTCCCGCGGTCTCGCGGGAGACCGATACCGGTCGGCGACGCTACTGCTTTGGGTACTCTTAGGACCCGTCTTGAAACACGGACCAAGGAGTCTAACATGTACGCGAGTCATTGGGACTTGTCGCGAGACCTAAAGGCGTAATAAAAGTGAAGGTCGGCCCTGGCCGTCGACCTAGGGAGGATGGGCCGCGTCGCGAGGCGGCCTCGCACTCCCGGGGCGTCTCGTTCTCATCGCGAGAAGAGACGCACCCAGAGCGTACACGTTGGGACCCGAAAGATGGTGAACTATGCCTGGTCAGGACGAAGTCAGGGGAAACCCTGATGGAGGTCTGTAGCGATTCTGACGTGCAAATCGATCGTCGGAACTGGGTATAGGGGCGAAAGACTAATCGAACCATCTAGTAGCTGGTTCCCTCCGAAGTTTCCCTCAGGATAGCTGGCACTCGGCCGTTCAGCACGGAACGCGCGCGAGTCTCATCTGGTAAAGCGAATGATTAGAGGCCTTGGGGCCGAAACGACCTCAACCTATTCTCAAACTTTAAATGGGTGAGATCTCTGGCTTTCTTGAATTATGAAGCCACGAGCATCTTCGGATCAGAATGCCAAGTGGGCCATTTTTGGTAAGCAGAACTGGCGCTGTGGGATGAACCAAACGCAGAGCTAAGGCGCCCAACTCGACGCTCATGGGACACCATAAAAGGCGTTGGTTGCTTAAGACAGCAGGACGGTGGCCATGAAAATCGGAATCCGCTAAGGAGTGTGTAACAACTCACCTGCCGAAGCAACTAGCCCTGAAAATGGATGGCGCTGAAGCGTCGAGCCTATACTCTGCCGTCAGCGGCAAGTGGGGCGGCAACCGGGAGCGGGCGTTAGTCTTCTCTCGCGTCGTCACGAAGCCCTGACGAGTAGGAGGGTCGCGACGGTGAGCGCAGAAGGGTCTGGGCGCGAGCCTGCCTGGAGCCGCCGTCGGTGCAGATCTTGGTGGTAATAGCAAATACTCCAGCGAGGCCCTGGAGGACTGACGTAGAGAAGGGTTTCGTGTGAACAGCCGTTGCACACGAGTCAGTCGATCCTAAGCCCTAGGAGAAATCCTATGTCAATGACGGCGCACAATATACTCGAGTGTCGAGGAATAATAATAAATATTATACGAAAGACACACGCCCGTCGGGCGAAAGGGAATCCGGTTCCTATTCCGGAACCCGGCAGCGGAACCGCATACAATTCGGGCCCTCGTAAGAGTGTTCGTCGGGGTAACCCAAAATGACCTGGAGACGCCGTCGGGAGATCCGGGAAGAGTTTTCTTTTCTGTATAAGCGTTCGAGTTCCCTGGAAACCTCTAGCAGGGAGATAGGGTTTGGAACGCGAAGAGCACCGCAGTTGCGGCGGTGTCCGGATCTTCCCCTCGGTCGGACCTTGAAAATCCAGGAGAGGGCCACGTGGAGGTGTCGCGCCGGTTTGTACCCATATCCGCAGCAGGTCTCCAAGGTAAAGAGCCTCTAGTCGATAGAATAATGTAGGTAAGGGAAGTCGGCAAATTGGATCCGTAACTTCGGAATAAGGATTGGCTCTGAGGAGCGGGGCGTGTCCGGCTTGGTCGGGAAGCGGGTCTGGCTGACGTGCCGGGCCTGGGCGAGGTGAACGGTCGGCGTTCTCGCGCCGGTCTTGGGATCCGAGCTCGGTCCCGTGCCTTGGCCTCCCGCGGATCTTCCTTGCTGCGAGGCTTCCGTGGCGGCGCGAGCCGTCGTGGTCGTCCTCTTTGGCCGCCATTCAACGCTCAGCTCAGAACTGGCACGGACTAGGGGAATCCGACTGTCTAATTAAAACAAAGCATTGCGATGGCCCTCGCGGGTGTTGACGCAATGTGATTTCTGCCCAGTGCTCTGAATGTCAACGTGAAGAAATTTAAGCAAGCGCGAATAAACGGCGGGAGTAACTATGACTCTCTTAAGGCCAACCCCACCTCCTCGTGGTGAGAGTCGGGCAACGTCTGGGGCTCACCTCCCGGCGGCCAACGGGGCTCTGGCATAAGGACACCGAAAGGCTCTTTCCTTGAAGTAACTATGCGACAACATCTTAGCACATAAACTAGTGGCGAACTGGCCTTGCCAGATAATTAAGAATTGCTAATATCTAGGAAGGGGTAGTGCTGTTATTGGCAGGACTCCCCTTTTTGCTTTAAAAAAATTAAAGCAACACGCCGCGAGCAGTCTTAGTCACTCTGGTGTCCTACCCGTGAGTTATCTAGTCTAATAACCGGCTAGCTGAATAGCCCGTAAACCCACGGCTTTAATTAGTAGATATGGGCGATCCGAGTCGCCAACAGCGTCGAAAGAGCTCTGCGAAGTATATTGAACCTATAAGTTGGCTGAAGTCGACTATTCATGGGGAAACAGAGATAACACTCTGTGAAATGCTGATCAGCAAATAAGTGCCTTTGGCATTATTCTGCCCCTTAGCTTGGCTCGAACTGATGCATGTTATAAGTATTGCGTCTCGAGCGATTAAGTCCATCGTGTGGCGAGGTGCTGCCGAATGCCCGGACGTCGCGTCAGCTCTGCGTGACGATCCTATTAAAGGAGCGAATATATATTTATGATATGGAGAATATAGGAGAAGCCTCGGAGGCGGCCGGTTTCGAGAACGTCGCTGCCGAACCTGGCGAACCGGTCGCTGCCTGTGTGGCAAATAGGCGAGGGGACGTGAACGGCGCTCGAGTCCCAGGGGCGCCGCCGGACATGCGATGGGAGCCCTTACCCTTACGGGTTACCCAATCCTATGACATCCAAGGAAGTGTCGAAACGGCAATAATATGCCCAAAGTGCTCTGAGAACGGTCTCAATATTTCCTGCCTTGGCAGCGGGCAGTTGAATAAACACGTTCTAGAGGAGCATCCTTCTGTCTCGCTCAATTGGAGCTGTGACAAGTGCAATAAAAGCTTCCCAAAAATGCACGCTTGGCGATGCCATTACGCCAAATGTAATGCTCCAGCGGAGTTGAGCAAGGCCCGCCCGCTCCTCCAGTCACCACCATTTTGGCAGACGGCGGCGATCTGGGAATGGACTCCCTTCTCTCAAAAGGGTCCAGTTCCTTATCCTTCTCTTTGTCCATTTTTTGTGCCATTGTCGTCGTCGTGTATCTCTGTTTTAATGTATTTGTTTGTAAATTTTTCTCCATAATAAGTCCCACGATTCTGGCGAGTCGCAAAGTCCACTCAGGCAGAGCCCCCAGTCGGCGATTCGCCGGGCTAAGCGGCAAGATGCGCACAAAGTGGTTAATGAGGATATGCTGCAACCAATGCTGCAGCTGGAGAAGAGCTGGCAACTGGGTCCAGAAGGACCGTAGATTAACACGGACCAAAAACTCGTAGGAGGGGTGAATACCGAAATCCTGACGGCATGGCTTGCCTGCCGGCCTCGGAGAGGTATACCCCTCTGAACCTGAATGCTCCTAGGCACGAGCTCCTGACTGGCTAAGCGGAAACGTATGTTTTAAAAGAGCCGATGCGTCCCACTGTGGGTCCCGAAAGGGACGAGGTATCCACAGTCGGTGACTGCGAGGCTCATCCCTGGCCGGTCTCGAGTTCGACGGAGCATTCAAAGAGCATTGAGCTTGCCACCGTGGTAATACCTCCTGCAGTGGTGAGCAAAGTGCTGAAAGGCCAAGGCGCGTGGTGTTCACGTAACACCGCGCGTCTGGCCTTTTTTTATGAGAAAATTTTCGTCATTTTCTTTTATTTTTGCTTTTGCCGCTCTTCTCCAAGAGAAATTTCTATTTCTATGTACTATGACGACCAACGTGCATTAACTCAGCACCTACCACCTATTGCGAGCACGTATACTCGGACGCCACGAATATGCCACGACCATCCTGGCATATGTCGCTGTGCGCTAAGCGTGACGCTGACTCTGCGACACCGGGCTAAGCAAAATGTTGACCCCGCGACAGCAGGCAAAGCAAAACGCTGATCTCGCGACACTGCATCTTGCTGTGAGGCTCGGCGTCTCGCTGACTCCCGGCGCGAGGTCCGATTCGGCGGGTCTTCGTTGCCTGGACAAGGCATACCGCCTTCGGACTTTGTCCGAATTTAGAAAGCAACACGCCGCGATCGGACTTTGTCCGATTTTTGAAAGCAACACGCCGCGATCGGACTTTGTTGCTTTTTCAAAAGCAACACGCCGCGATCGGGCTTTGTTGCTTTTTTAAAGGCAACACGCCGTGATCGAACTTAATGCGGATTGCGAGCTCCCGACCGAGCACCGAGAGCGGCACTCGTCAGGGTCCGCGCTTTTTCGCTACCCGTTCGTGATTTCCCGACCGAGCACCGAGAGCGGCACTCTTCATGGTCCGCGCTTTTTTTTCGTGTGGCTGTCCGACCGAACACCGAGAGCGGCACTCTCCACGGTCCGCGCTATACTCCGGAGAGGTATAAAAGACGGGCGCTCTCAGCCCCGAGTCTATCCTCGCCACGATGGGAAGCCCAAAAGCTGACCAGTCTCAAGGAGACCAACCGTCCGTTTCCGGACGAAACAATCCGTCCTTTTCCGGACGAAACAACCCGTCCGTCTCCGGACGAACCAACCGGCCGGTGCCTCGGGTGGGGACCTACATCCAACGGTCCGACGTGGAACAACGGAGCCGGAAAATGGCGTTTCTCGCAGCACCTCCGCCACCCCCGAGCCACCGTCGACGACCACGGGTCCTCTCGGACTCGCCAGCCTCCGCCGTCATCACCATCGCCGCCGCCACCAAGCCTTCAACGACACCGACCGACGCACGCCGCCCAGCCCGACCACCATCACGACCGACACCTCAATCAGACGCCGTGTGCCGATCGACCACGCGTCCACCGGCACCCTCCACCGCCGTGCCGCCGACCATCGCGCAACGACCGGCGCCCCCTACAGCGGTGGGCCAACCGCACCCCGTGCAGGTTACCCTGGGGAACGGACGAACGGTCGACGTTCCGTTTTACGCCGCCACCATCTCGCGGCGATATAAAGTGCGCACCCCGGACGGCCGCTGGATCATCCGATTCAATCGGCGTGGTCAGCCACGGATGATCCGCCGACTACCTCACCCCCCGTAAAAAGGGAGGGTGATGTGACGACCCGTTTTGTCGTCACTAGAAGCCGCGCAAGCACGAGGCCGACCGTCCGCCCGCGCTCATATAAACGGCCCCTGTCGGGGCCACCACACATCGAACACGTGGGAATTTGCCTTTTCGCCCCACCCGACCGGACCGCCCCACTCCAAGCTAGTTGGAGGGGGCTGACCGACGGGTATATAAAGCGGCGCAGCCGAGACTTCGAGACCAGTCCCGTCCTGGTCTCTTGAGCGTACTCAAGGACCACTCCTCACCTCCTAACCATCCCGGGCGACGAGCGTTCTCGTCGCGTAAGCCGAGCGTCCTCGGTCACCGGATCCTCTCCGAACAGCACCCCGGTCGACGAGCGTTCTCGTCGGGCAGGCCGAGCATTCTCGGTCTCCGGATCCTCGCCGAACATCACCCCGGCCGACGAGCGTTCTCGTCGGGCAGGCCGAGCGTCCTCGGTCACCGGATCCTCTCCGAACATCACCCCGGCCGACGAGCGTTCTCGTCGGGTAGGCCGAGCGTCCTCGGTCACCGGATCCTCTCCGAACAGCACCCCGGTCGACGAGCGTTTTCGTCGGGCAGGCCGAGCATTCTCGGTCTCCGGATCCTCTCCGAACATCACCCCGGTCGACGAGCGTTCTCGTCGGGCAGGCCGAGCGTCCTCGGTCACCGGATCCTCTCCGAACATCACCCCGGCCGACGAGCGTTCTCGTCGGGTAGGCCGAGCGTCCTCGGTCACCGGATCCTCTCCGAACAGCACCCCGGTCGACGAGCGTTCTCGTCGGGCAGGCCGAGCATTCTCGGTCTCCGGATCCTCTCCGAACATCACCCCGGTCGACGAGCGTTCTCGTCGGGCAGGCCGAGCGTCCTCGGACACCGGATCCTCTCCAAATATCACCCCAGTCGACGAGCGTTCTCGTCGGGCAGGCCGAGCGTCCTCGGGCACCGGATCCACTCCAAACATCACTTCGGCCGACGAGCGTTCTCGTCGGGAAGGCCGAGTTTCCTTGGTCACCGGATCCTCCGAGAGCCACCGACATCTTGCGGAGCTCGCCCTTCTCAGGGCGCCCGAATCCAAGGCGGTTTACGGAGCTCGCCTTTTTCAGGGCGCTCGTATCCACGCCGCGTTGGGTAAATTTCGTCCGCCACGCTACTATCTTAGTTACAAGTCGTGTCCGCGTCCGTATGATTCGGTCGCGTTTCGTCCGTCGCGTTATTATTTGTAAACCTTTAGTTATAAGTCGTGCCCGCGTCCGTATGGTTTGGTCGCGTTTCGTCCGTCGCGTTATTATTTGTAAACCTTAGTTATAAGTCGTGCCCGCGTCCGTATGATTTGGTCGCGTTCCGCACTTCCTGCGATTCTCCTTTGTACGCGTAGACTAGATAATAAGCCCACTCTTGCAGAGCGGCTTCAATAAACTCTGTTTTTACCAGAACGATTGGCGTGGTTATTGCGAACCTGAGTCTCCCCCCCCCCTCTTCCCGAATCCTGGCACCGCCGATCCGTGGCGTCGGGAAAGGAGCCCCGTTACAACTAATTAGCGGACACGACGGCTCAGCCTCGGAAGCTCGGTATTAAATTACTACAAGCACAATTGCTCGGTATCGCGATAATATTCTAATAACCTACGGGTCTCCGCCGAATCCGCGCTTACCGGACGATCGAGGAGGTGGCCTTACAATAATGCGTCGTGGTTGTTGGTTGATGCGGGTCGTTGTCCCCTCGTGTGCTCTCAGGACACCGGCTCGCCGAACAGTGACTTCGCCTCGGGCCGGCAGGACCTCGGGAGGTACGCTGGGGAAGGGGGAGACACTGCGCGCCACCCCAGCCCGGTTGCCAGGTTTCGCGGCAGCGTTGCGCCCCACGCCAGGCCCGAAATCGATCCTCGTATTGATCTCCGTCTGTCGCGGCTGGTCGCAGACTTCCGCCGCCAAATTCGAACGTCAGCCCTCGGGAGTGACGATGTTGTAGGTCCATTCTTGGCGGTCCCGTCCACACTTCGCACGGCTGCATGAGGGTGTTCTTGACAGCCTTAATCCGCTGGGGGAGATCGTCTCGGGGTGATCGGTCCCGGACGATCTCCGCGTTTCCTTCGACGTGTAATGGCGGGCCCCTTAGAGGTAATCATCCCTGTGGAGGGATGCAGGCGCCTTTCCTTCCCTGTTTCGGACTGCTTCTGTTCGTCCACCCGAGGCTGTAACGAGTTCACTTGCAGTATCTCTCTCTTATATTCTCGGTACCGCGTATACCTGATTGCTCTTTACTACTCACCGGGCCAGTCGCTCAGTCTCCGTTCCTCCCTGTCCGGGGTCGTCCCTCCGCTGTTCGCCTGGGTCCTCTTCTCCCTAAAACAATGTAAGCTCTCCTGGCCCACCACCTCGACTCCCGCTACCGAGTGAGGGCGAGCCAGCGAAAAGGTCGCTGCTCACCCGTACGAAACGCAAAATTCAAAACGCTCTCAGACGCTTTCCGGCCGGGCGCGTTCGCCCTTGTGACGGGCTCAAAAAGACCATGTCACAAGCTATTTGCCGATTTTTTGTCATATCCAGAGTACTCAAAAGTAGAAAAAATGTAACGAACAAATTTGATTGTATTATACAATTGTTTTTAGGTCAAAATAAAGCTAGAACAAATCAATAATTGTTGCGTTATTTTTATTTATTTGTAACCAGTCCCTATGTTTCTGCGAAAATTTTGGTAATTATTTCTTTCGATAGAGCAAAGTTTCGGCTTTAATAATCGTTTTTTAAAGTTGCGATACGATTATTTTCAATTGAGTTATGAACGATTTCAACATGCTCATTTTTCATTTAATCAGCGATAACTCAGTAATTAAAACTCGTAGAAAGACTTTTAAAAAACATTTTATTAAGGAAGCTTCAAGCTTTCACACCAGAGAGGTGAAAAACTTTGTAAATTTTTTTTACACACGCCTTAAGTCGGCAAGATGAGCAGAAATCTTCTAATTTTATCAAAGTCGTGGTTTTCTACATGTAAAAATTACTAAAACTAACAGAAATTTAAAAAAGTAGAGAGCATTGGAAAGTAGAGATTTCGAGCTTTAAAACATTTTTTTTAAATTTGAATTTTGTTTATTTTTAATGAAGTTACAGCTGATTGAATTTTGCCTATTTTTTAGGAAAACTAGATAACACAAGCGCGCGCTTCGCGCGCGCCAAACAAATTTTTACTCCGCGAGTAAACATAATTTTAATTTGTTAAATTTCAATTATGTACATAACTCTAATTCCCGAATTTCTATTATACATATACATAATTTTATAATGTACATATTTTATTAATGTACATAATAAAAAGGGAATTAAAATTATGTATATAAATTTAAAGATATAAGACAGGCAGTAAGAGCCAACTCTCGAATGACAGTGCGTTATCCTAACGAAACTAAATTTTTCGTTAGGATTAAGTATCTGTGCACAAGGCACCAAATATTTTACTTGGTCACGGCCAAGATTTAAAATATGAAATAATCTCATATTTGAGATTTAATTTCAATAAACCCTTTCACCCCCCTACGGAAATAAGTAAATGCAAGAGAAAAATATAGATCCGAAAGTCGCTGAATCGGGAATCGAACCCGAGACCTTTCGCTTGCCGGGCGACTGCTCTTCCAACTGAGCTATTCAGATCCTTTCGATTCTATACTTTTCTCTGCTATATGTAGTAATGTTGATAAACCAACGCGTTTTAAGCCAGCGTGTATAAATTAAGAGTTTAACAAGGCTCTGGAATATAAATAGAATTTAAAGGTAATAAACAGGCAGTAAGAGCCACTCTCGGATGACAGTGCGTTATCCTAACGAAACTAAATTTTGTCTTAGGATTAAGTATCTGGTATCTGTGCACAAGGCAACAAATTTTTACTTGGTGTGTCACGCCAAGATTTAAAATTGAATAAAGCAATCATATTTGAGATTTAATTTCAATAACCCTTTCACCCCCCTACGGAAATAAGTAAATGCAAGAGAAAAATATAGATCCGAAAGTCGCTGAATCGGGATCGAACCCGAGACCTTTCGCTTGCCGGGCGACTGCTCTTCCAACTGAGCTATTCAGATCCTTTCGATTCTCTACTTTTCTCTGCTATATGTAGTAATGTTGATAAACAAACGCGTTTTAAGCCAGCGTGTTATAAATTAAGAGTTTAACAAGGCTCTGTAATATAAATATAAATTTAAAGATATAAGACAGGCAGTAAGAGCCAACTCTCGGATGACAGTGCGTTATCCTAACGAAACTAAATTTTTCGTTAGGATTAAGTATCTGTGCACAAGACACAAATATTTTACTTGGTCACGGCCAAGATTTAAAATATGAAATAATCTCATATTTGAGATTTAATTTCATTAACCTTTTCACCCCCTACGGAAATAAGTAAATGTACTTAATTCTAACGAAAATTTAGTTTTGTTAGGATAACGCACTGTCATCCGAGAGTTGGCTCTTACTGCCTGTCTTATATCTTTAAATTTATATTTATATTACAGAGCCTTGTTAAACTCTTAATTTATACACGCTGGCTTAAAAACGCGTTTGTTTATCAATATTATTACATATAGCAGAGAAAAGTAGAGAATCGAAAGGATCTGAATAGCTCAGTTGGAAGAGCAGTCGCCCGGCAAGCGAAAGGTCTCGGGTTCGATTCCCGATTCAGCGACTTTCGGATCTATATTTTTCTCTTGCATTTACTTATTTCCGTAGGGGGGTAAAAGGGTTATTGAAATTAAATCTCAAATATGAGATTATTTCATATTTTAAATCTTGGCCGTGACCAAGTAAAATATTTGGTGCCTTGTGCACAGATACTTAATCCTAACGAAAAATTTAATTTCGTTAGGATAACGCACTGTCATCTGAGAGTTGGCTCTTACTGCCTGTCTTATATCTTTAAATTTATATTTATATTACAGAGCCTTGTTAAACTCTTAAAATTATGTACATAATAAAAATTCGGAAATTAAAATTATGTACATAATAGAAATTCGACAAATTAAAATTATGAACATAATAGAAATCCACGAATAAAAATTATGTACATAATAGAAATGAAAAAATTAAAATTATGTACATACATAATAGAAATTCGGTGAATTAAAATTATGTACGTAACGGAAATTCGGCTAATTAAAATTATGTACATAATGAAAATATAGAATTAAAATTATGTACATAACAAAATTTTGGCGAATTAAAATAAAAATAACGCTTCCCTGTCATGATAACTCACAACGGTGCAAAAATAATTATTATATATATATTATTTATTGCCTTTATATGAGTTAAACATTTGATCTTTATAATTCATTATTAGGCATATTAAGCCTGAATTTTAATCATCAATTATTTCTATTTTCTAAAATTCCTCTATTCCAAATTAATTTTTTTTTTATTTAGTTAGAATTCTCCTTTACACAGCTTTAAAAACAAAAAATAAACAAAAGAAAAACAGAATAACATTTTCGTTCTGCACATTTATGCTATTAATATAAAAATATTAGAAAAGGGAAATATTTAGTCTTTAAAAAATAATCCTAAAATAAAACAATCGACTGATATAATACATAAAATTGGGTATCTAATCATCATATAAATTATAAAGTTCTGCAAGTATTTTACCCCACAAGCAAGCTTTTGCATCGCCGGATTCAGAATGTAAACTATCGTTATTTGATTGTGAACAACTAAAACGTTGTTATATTAACGTTGAATATTAAGTGTTAGCAAACAGCTCATACGTGATTTTAAAGCCAAATATTCCCTCAAAAGTCTCTACTTTTTTGTCAGTGCACTTATTCAACTCAGGAGTATATTTTTTAACTGATATAATCTTTGTGCTAGACTTTATATTAGTGATGTGAAATCCAACTTATTTTCTAAATTCACGAAGCTATCATTTTTCTTATTACTCTCGAAAGAACGATCGATTTGACATGGTGATTGAATTCCAGAATTGTACTTTCTATCTCTTTCTACAAGTTTCGTTAAATTAGTATCAAGCGTTTTATAAACTTCTTTCGGAATATAACTGTCTTCAGTATTAATATTATTGCTAATCGTACATAGCGATTTTATGTTTCTATTATTCATTATTTCTATATTATTATTTAAATTTTCAATTATCTCCTTCAAAATCTTATTGTCAGTTACTGTTATTGATTTCCTTTGTTGTTATATTTACCATAGATAATACATCTGTAATATTAGTAAATATTGATTTCAAATTCGGTATTATATCTTATAATAGAAATATGTACATAATCTAAATTAACTGAATTTCTATATATACATATAATTTTAATTCACCGAATTTCTATTTCCTTTTCTAACTGAGAAACTGTAGTCAAAACCACTTAATCACAAAATTAATAAACACTTATTTATCAGTTTTTAACTATTATATACACTAAATTCTTTAATACACATCACTATCACTACACTAACCTCTCGATACATACAACTGTCAAAATATGCAATAACAGCGGCTCATAAAGTAAACGCAACAATAGAACCAATCGGCATCGCGGATTGAAGGCAACAATACACCTCGAGATTTTCGAGACTTCGATAAATAAATAACATGCCTTTTTTAGAAATGGACTAGACAACACAAGCGCGCGCTTTGATATTGTTTTTATTTTATAACTGTCAAATTGTTAATCTTCGCGATGACAGTTGCTTGATACTTTCAATTTAACAACAAAGCGAATCGAGATAAACAATCAGCAGCACAGAAAAGCGGCAACAATACTTGCAAGATTGCCTTTTTAAAAAATGGACGTAATTTTAAATCCCGAGTTTCTATTATGTATTACATAATTTTAATTTGCCGAATTTTATTATGTATATAATTTTAATTTGTCGAATTAATTACAAATATAATTTTAATTTGTCAAATTTATATTATAAACATAATTTTAATTCGTCAAATTTTCATTATGTAATAATTCGCCGAATTTCTATGATGTACATAATAAAAATTCGGCAAATTAAAATTATGTATATAATGGAAATTCGCTTACTTATACATGCTTTGCTGTCTTCTTGGCAATCGAATTAGGTTGAATGACAGCAAATACATTCCATATAAAATTAAATATGATTTTCCGAATGTGTACGAATACGCGAATGAATGCAGAAAAAAATAATTAATATATTCATATATTTATATAAAAATTATATATAAATTTTATTTTGATAATTGTTAACTTTCTCAACAGCTGCTCGATGCTATGAACCTAACGTATAACAACGGCAAATCGAGACAGCCATCGCGGGAAAGTGACAACAATATCAATAACATGCTTTTTTTAGAAAGGGAATTTAAGCTCACCTCTAATTTTTTTGATTAGTGTATTTTAACAAAAAATTTTTTAGTTAAAAAGACTTGGCGCTGCTAAATTAAACAACGCCATAAACGAAATGTGCTAAAATTAATTTCAAAGTTAATCAGCGCCAAGCATTTTAACTACAATTCTTTTTGGTAAAAATGTTTTTATTAAAAGAACTAAATATAATAAAATAATAATAATAATAATATATATATATATATATATATACCTCATTCATTGTTTTATTTGCCCCCTTAGGGATTAAAGGCGCTTTTAAGGAGCGTACCCAAACCTTTACATTCCTCCTCTATTCCTCTAGCTATATGTTACAATATGTTACATATGCGGCGCTTTTTTCTAATAGGAGCGTTCCCGAACCTTTACAATCCTCATCTACTACTTCATTACCATTTCATATCCATTTCCCCTGGCGCTTTTTTCTGATAGGAGCGTTCCCAAATCTCTACGCTCCCTTTTGATCCACTCGCACCTTTTCCCTTCCTCCTTCTTCCGTCTCCTTCCCCCTTGTCACCAATTCCTCCTTTTTCCTGGCAGACATGTGGGGTGATTGGCCCTATTTGGATTCGACACTGGGACCTTGGGCATACTGTCTTATGATTTAACCCACTGGTCTACCATTTCACCCTATATATATATATATATATATATATATACCTATATATATAATATATATATAGAAGACTTCCGTTTCCGGTGCAGAAGTAGTGTACACGTGGAGTGTGTGTGTGAAGAGTTGAGGGCGAATAGAAGATTTAGAGTAGGGAAGACAGAGAAAGGGGAGAGGATAGTTTGAGGAGAAAAAGGAAGAAAAGTGAGAGGGTGAGAAAGTAGTATGGGAGATAATAGTGGGACGAGGGACGGGTAGGAAGGAGAGAATTAGGAAGCTGGATGACAGCTGATCGTAGGCAGGGAGTATAAGACATATAGAAAGAAAGCGGGATGCAGAAAAAGAGAGTACAGGTGCTAGGGAATAGCTAGGGAATTTAGGAAAGAAGAGGCAAGGAAGCGGGAGAACATAGAGAGGTGATAAGCAGATAAAAAGGAAAACAGGGGAAAGAAGAATATAGAGAGAAAAGTGGATAGGAATTGGGATATAAGGGCTTAGAAAACATGTTGAGCGGAAAGAAAGAAGGAAACAAGGGAGCAGAGGGAGGAGGAATACTAGGGACGACAGATAAAAAAGGAAAAGAGAGAAGTGGAAGCCTAGGAAATATAGAGGAGCTACTGAAGAGGAAAAAAAGGGAATTAGAAGAAATAAACGGAGAGGAGAGCGGAGAGATTTTTAAAAGAAGCAACAAGATAACGAGATCACCGGAAAAAGGAGGTAAAGAAGATGGAGAATAGGGAGAGATTAAAAGGATGTTGCAAGATATGTGGCAAGAAGTGAAGGAGATGAGGGAGGAAATAAAGGAACAGGGAGAGAAGATAAGAGAGGAGATGGAGGAGATGAGAAGAGACTACAAGGTACAGATGGAAAGATGGAGAGAAGAGAAGAAAGAATTAAAAGAGAACATGGAAGGTATGAAGAGGAGGATAGAGGGACTGGAGAGAAAGATGGAGGAAAGAAAAAAGGGAGAAGGAGAAAAAGGGGAGCACGCAGGGAATGGAATACAGAAAAGAGTAGGAAAAATGGAAAGGAAATGGGAGATATTAGAAAAGGAGGAAAAAAGAAGGAATATAGTAATAAAAGGCTTAGTAGTCAAGGAGGGGAAAGAAGAGAGGGAGTGGAAAAATTATTAGAGGAGATAGAGGCAAGGGTGAAGATAATAAAATAAGGAAGATAGGGGAGGATAGAGAGATGGGGAGAAAAATGGTGGTGGTAGAACTGGAGAAGGAAGAACAGAAATGGGAGGTGATGGAGAAGAAAAAGAAATTGAAAGGTAGAAAAGAAAGGATAGACACGGATTTAACGTGGAAAGAAGGGAGATAAGACGAAAGTTGGGAGAAATAGCAAGGAGAGAAGAGAAAAGAGGAGAAAGGACGCGGGTAAGTAATGGCAAGATAAGAATAGGAGAAAAATGGTGGAGATGGGACAAGGAGAAAGAAGTTTTGAAAGATGAGAAGGGAAATATAAAGAAAGTGGTAATGAGAGAAGAGGAGAGGAGAAAGGAAGATGGTCTGAAGTAGAGACAGATAGAGAGAGGAAAAGGGAGAAGAGAGGAGAAGGATGGAAGTTAGTTTTCTGGAACGTAGCGAGAATAGGGAACAAGAATACAGAGTTTTGGAAAGGATTAGAGGAATGGGACGTAATAGTGTTATCAGAAACATGGATGGAAGAAGATGAGAAGATACCTACCAAAAGGATACGTATGGGGAATTCAAGGAGCAAGTAGAAAGAATAAGAGAGGAAGAGCGATAGGAGGCATGATTATGGGAATAAGAAAGGAGATTGCAGAGAAAGAAAGAAAGATGGAGTTGAATAAGGTGGGCTTTGTGGTAGGAAGAGTAAAGATAGAGGAGGAAAAATGGAGAGTGATAGGAGTATACGTAGGAGAGGGAATAGAGAAGGCATGCAGGGAGATGAAGAGGTGGACAGAGGAGAGGGAGGAGGAGGTTTACACGATAATAGAAGGAGATTTTAATGCAAGGATGGGAAAGGAGGAGGGAAGAGTTAGAGGTGAGGAGAATACAGGAGAGGAGAGGATATGGGAAAAGAAAAGAAAGTCGAAAGACAACCTAATCAATGCAGAAGGAAGAAAATTACTGGAATTCATAGGAGAAAGAGGATGGAGCATAATGAACGGTAACTCAAAGGGAGATGCAGAGGGGGAATGGACATTTACAGGAGGAAGAGGGAACACGGTAATAGATTATGTAATAGGAAATGAGGACAGCGGAGAGAAGGTGAAAAGGTTAAGGATAAGAGACAAGATGGACTCAGATCATCACCCAATAGAAGTGGAGATAGAAGGAGGACAGGGAAGAAAGAGAAGAAAGACAAGAGGAGGGAGGAGAGGAGTATGGAATGAGGAGGGTCGGAGGATATTTGAGGAAAAATTGGGGGAAATAGGAAAAATGGGAGGAAGAGAAGAAAAGATAGATGGTGAATGGGAAAGAATAGAGAAAAGGATGAAGGAAGTATTGAGAGCAACGGAGGAGGACTGGAGGAGAGGGAAGAAGGTGAAGGGGGGATGGTGGGATGGGAAATGTAGAGAGAAGAAAAGGAAGGTAAGGAGGGAGCTGAGGAGATGGAGGAGGAATGGAGGAAAGGGGGAGGAATATAGGAAAAGAAGAGGAGATTATAGGAGATTGTGCGAGAGGAAGAAAAAGGAAGAGAACGAGAAATGGGGAAAAAGAGGCAGCGGAGGTGAAAAGAAAATCGGAGGTATGGGAAATAGTAAACAGAGAGAGAAGAAGATGGAAAGGAATAAATAAAGAAATTGAGATGAGAGAGTGGAGAGAATATTTTATGAAGCTACTAGGAGAAACAGAGGAGAGAAGGGTAAGAAAGGAGAGAAGAGAGGAGGGAAACAGGACAGAGGAGGAGGAGGAGGAGGAAGAGGAAATCAGTAGAGAGGAAGTGAGAGAGGCAATAAAGAAGCTGAAAGTAAGAAAAGCGTCAGGAATAGATGAGATACCTAATGAGGTATGGAAGTACGGAGGAGGGAACGTGGAGGAATGGATACTGGAATTCTGCAACAGGATTTGGAAAGGAGAAGGATGGCCGAAGAAATGGAAGGAGGGAGTGATAGTTCCGATAATGAAAAAAGGGGAAGGAAAAGAGATGGAAGATTACAGGGGAGTAACCCTGATACTATCACTGTATAAGGTATATACAATGATATTAACAGAAAGATTGAGGAAAGAGGTGGAGGAAAAAGGGATAGTGCCGGAAAATCAGATGGGGTTTAGGAGAGGAATGGGAACGATAGATAGCATATACGTTATAAATTATCTAATTAACAGGCAACTGGAAAGAAAAAACGGAAGGATGACGACAATGTTTGTAGACTTGAGGGCAGCATTTGATTCAGTGGACAGGGAGAAATTAATAGAGGCAATGGAAAAGAGAGGAATAAGGAAAGGACTAAGAAGAAGGGTAGATGATGTGATAAGGGAGACAACGTGCAGGATAAAGATAGGGGAGGAAGTTGGAGGGAAATTTTGGATTGAGAAAGGTGTAAGGCAGGGTTGCTCATTGAGCCCAATACTATTTAACATTTTAATAGCGAATTTAGAGGAAGAAATGGGGAAGGTGCGAAGGGGAGGAGTGAGTATAGGAGACAAAAGAATATATACATTGGCGTACGCGGATGACATGGTGTTGCTGGTAGAGGAGGAAGAAGAACTGAGGAGTATGATAGAAAGACTAGGAGAATATTGAGACAAAAAGAAATTGGAGTTGAACGCAAAAGAAGACGAAGATAATGAGGTTTAGGAGAAAGGGAGGAAGATGGAAGAAAAGAGAGTGGAGATGGAAGGGAGAGAAAATGGAGGAAGTGAAGGAGTTTACATATCTGGGATACATAATACAGAGGAATGGAGGACAAGAGAGGCAGGTGAAAGAAAGGATGAGGAGAGCGGCAGCTATTATGGGGCAAGTATGGGGAATAGGAAAGAGAAGGTTTGGAAAAGATTGGGGGAAAAGATTATGGATGTTAGATAAATTAGTGTGGACAGTAATGAGCTACGGGGTGGAAATATGGGAGTGGAAGGAGAGAGAGGGAATGGAAAGGATGGAGGAAAGATACTTAAATATATATATTTTATAAATTAAACTTCGGCTCGTATACAATTAAAATATGTGATATAATAAAAGGCCAACTTAACGAGCTTATATGCTATTAATTGAAAAATTTTTGTTTATTAATTTACTTCATACTATACAAAAGTTCAGATAAACGTTTCGACTGTACGACAGTCTTTCTCAATATCCTAATAATATGTTAAAAAATTAATTTAGTCATTTCGACATCATAAATAAATACAACAATTATAAGATTATATGACGAACGCAGTACAAATTCATGTATGTTGGCATGAGTTAGAGCGTCAGATGCTGTTATATTATGTAACCACTGTGAACAAATTAATATATCCGCTCAAATATTACATTTAGACTTTTAATAAATAGTATTAACTTACTTTTTTGTCAACGAACATAACACTTTTTTAAAAAATTATTTCTTTTTACTTAACATAGTCACAATGTGTACTTTTTTAAAAAACAAATCGATATCTGTATCTTACAATGTCGGCGCGCTGTATATATACCCAATTTTTAAGATGACGTAGACAATTTTTTTGGAATATCATAATAAGAACCGTCAAGACGCTCGGTGTCCTTTTTTAGGTTGATACTGTTGTTTTCTTCTTTAATATATATCATTTCTGATATCAACCTTTTATAATAATTCTTTTCATAATCTAGGATTTTTGTGTCGTTCCAATTGAAATTGTGTGTAAATTTTACAATATGATCAGAAACCACCGAGTGCCTTGCTGAATCTAATCTAATATTATTTTATGTTCATTTACTCTTGTACCTAATTGTCTTTTCGTCTGTCCTACATATGTAGCATCACAATTATTACATGAAATCTTATATGACCCCTGAATTATTTTGGAGCTTATCTCTGTCTTTTTGCGTTTTTATGACTCTGTTTAATTTCTTTAGACATCTGTATCCTACTGTTATATTTGATTTCTTTAATTCTGATGCTACTAGTTCCGAGATTCTTTCAATATAAGGTATCGCTATGAATTTTTTATTATTGTCATTATTTATGATTTCGTTATTTATATCTTGAGTCATTTCTTTGTTTAATCTATTAACAATAAGGAACTTCAGTCTATTATTGATTTCTGAGAAAATGAGCATCATCAGAATTAAAGAAATCAAATATAACAGTAGGATACAGATGTCTAAAGAAATTAAACAGAGTCATAAAAACGCAAAAAGACAGAGATAAGCTCCAAAATAATTCAGGGGTCATATATAAGATTTCATGTAATAATTGTGATGCTACATATGTAGGACAGACGAAAAGACAATTAGGTACAAGAGTAAATGAACATAAAAATAATATTAGATTAGATTCAGCAAGGCACTCGGTGGTTTCTGATCATATTGTAAAATTTACACACAATTTCAATTGGAACGACACAAAAATCCTAGATTATGAAAAGAATTATTATAAAAGGTTGATATCAGAAATGATATATATTAAAGAAGAAAACAACAGTATCAACCTAAAAAAGGACACCGAGCGTCTTGACGGTTCTTATTATGATATTCTAAAAAAATTGTCTACGTCATCTTAAAATTGGGTATATATACAGCGCGCCGACATTGTAAGATACAGATATCGATTTGTTTTTTTAAAAAAGTACACATTGTGACTATGTTAAGTAAAAAGAAATAATTTTTTTAAAAAAGTGTTATGTTCGTTGACAAAAAAGTAAGTTAATACTATTTATTAAAAGTCTAAATGTAATATTTAAGCGGATATATTAATTTGTTCACAGTGATTACATAATATAACAGCATCTGACGCTCTAACTCATGCCAACATACATGAATTTGGTACTGCGTTCGTCATATAATCTTATAATTGTTGTATTTATTTATGATGTCGAAATGACTAAATTAATTTTTTAACATATTATTAGGATATTGAGAAAGACTGTCGTACAGTCGAAACGTTTTATCTGAACTTTTGTATAGTATGAAGTAAATTAATAAACAAAAATTTTTTCAATTAATAGCATATAAGCTCGTTAAGTTGGCCTTTTATTATATCACATATTTTAAAGATACTTAAGATGGACGCTAAGGGTAGAAAGGAGGACACCAGGATATATGGTAAGAGAGGAAATTGAGAAGAGAGAAGTTGAGGATAAGAGCAGGGAAGAGGGCTTGAATTTTGAGAAGGAGAAGGGAGGAAGGAAGCGGAAACAAACTAGCGAGAGAAAATGTTGGAAGGAAATGAGGAGAAAGGGCAAACGGTAGGAAGGGTTGGGATCGGACTGGGAAGGGAAAGAGTATTTTAGGAAAAGAGGGTAGGAAGGATAGAGGAGGTGGAGGAGAGAAGAGGAGAGGAGAAGAGGGATGGTTTGGATGAGATAATAAGGAGGGATTTTGGAGGAGCAGAGGAGGGAGAGGGAAGAGAGA
>NW_028190789.1:0-54342 GCF_048542155.1 Nylanderia fulva | reverse complement strand
CTCGATGGCCTGAGCTAAGAGTGGATCGCTTGCGAGTTCCCTAGCTCCTGTGTATTCGCAGCCCAGATACGTCCAGACATCGACCAGGGATCTTTGCGGTATCATCGCTCCCCCCCACGGTGAAATAAGGTGTGGTGTCCACTTTCACCTTCTTGTCTTTGCCGGACGCCACCATGGACAGCACTCCGGTCTTTCTCGCGTTGATTTCGAGCCCATTTCGCATAAAGGCGTCATGAAACCGTGTCAAGTTCTCCTGCAGACCATCTCTAGTAGAGACCAGGAGCACAATGTCGTCTGTGTAGCCCAGCGCATTGATAAGCCGGCCACCCAACCGATAGCCAACGTCCTCCGAGAGAATTCCTAGTGCTCTATCTACGACCAGATTGAACAGCAGGGGCGACAACGGATCACCCTGTCTCACGCCACGGCCAATCATGATGGCCGACACTTCCTCAGCGCTGACCCCCTGCAACTCGGTCAGCGCATTCGAATAGACAGCCCTTACGTACTCTCTAAACTCCCGAGGGAGCCCCAGCTCATCGAGAGTCGTATGAATAGCAGCGTGCGCAACCGTATCGAAAGCTTTCGACAGATCAACGCACGCCACATGCAGAGAACAACAACGCCTCCGGGCGTCCCAAAGCACGGATGAAAGGACTGTGACGTTCTCACATACCCAGTCCACCGGCCGGAACCCCCTTTGGCGTTTGTCGAAGATGTCGAGGGCTGCCAATCTCTTTGCCAATATCTTGTGGAAGTATCTTGTTATAACGGATCTTATGCTGAGAGGACGGTACTCCGTCGGAACTGGCCGATCGGACATACCCCCCTTCTCAAGGAATACCGTTCTGGTTGTGGCAATTAACGAGGGGATCGTCTCTGCCAGGAGCAGCAGATTGAACAGAAGCGCACGAAGAATCGCAGGAACAGCGTTCCACATCCTCGGCGTAATCTGGTCCATCCGGGCGCAGTGCCAGTCCTAACGGAAATCCTGTTTACCTCTGCAGGTGTTATAGGATCCCAGAGCAAGGTCTTATCCGCCACAGGAACTGGATCCGTGGCAGCGCCATCGCCGAGACCTTCGAGGTGAATCCCTCTCAAACTTGACGTACGGCCCCGGCCAGCACTCGCAGCCTGTGCTGCTTCCCCAAACGACTCACGCAAGTCCGTCATGTCTCCATCCGCACCGCTGGAGGTCCTCCTATAATGGGGCGCCAGCAGTTAAGGAATTCGACAGCAGACGGCCTCTCGCGCACCGAGTCGCCCTCGAGGATACGCGACAAACAGGACTTCTTGTTCTTCTTGTAGAGGGATTGCACAATTGCATACTCCCTCTTTCTCCTCTGCTCCCTGCTCTCTCGCTTGACTGGAGGACAGTGCTTCTTTGCCGAAACGCGTTGCGGAGGGCGCACTTGTAGCGGCCGAGGGTAAGATCATGCCCAGCCATCTCTCGATAGCCAAGACGTCGACCCTCCCCGCCGTCAGAGCATCTCTTGCCGTGCCAGCAAGAGTATCAGCCTCGTAGCTACGGAACGCCGCACTCTGCTCTACGAGTGATTGTATCTTGTCCCGCAGCCTCTGAGAACTTTGTTCAGGGGAAGGCTGATGTGCGCTTTGATCGTCAGTACTAGTCTCAGTGGCCGCAGGAATGGTGTCGGCTTGTGTCATTACCGCACCATCCCTATCGCCCACATCGATCACAATCGCGCGACGCGATTGGATCTCTTGGCAGAAGTCTCTAACCATCACTCGGTAAGGCTCCTGTTGCCGTTTACTCTTGATGGCTTCGAGACTCCTATTGGGGAACCTTGTCTCCAGATACTGGTTAATGAAAAACTCCCCGGCTAAGGTGCCTTCAGCCTCAGCGCGTGCCATGAGTCTAGTTTCCTCAACTGACCATCTGGCCTTTACGCGGTCAACATTGATAGCACTGTTGGCTTGTAGTGGGTGAGCACGTACTTTGTGGATACCAAGACCACGCATGTTCCGGAACCTCGCCGAAACACTGCTCACAGCTGACCATTTCCTCCTCTAGGCTGTCCACTTCAGCCTGGCTGGTCCTTATAGTGGTTTGCGACGGACCAGCTGCGACCCCGTCAGGGTCCTCCGCACCTCTCGCGCTCTCACTCAAGCGAGCATTCGCACGCAGTCCCCGGGCCATCCGAGAACCCGGGACAGTATTCTCATTCAAATTTCTCTCCATAATTATCTGCGTGTAGGGGGGCAAACGGATTGACAACCGAGAAGCCCCCCAAGAAACCCCGGTCTTTCTTAGCCCCACAACTCACCATGACCGTAGGCGCATGGGCCGAAGCCTTTAGGGGCGCACTTCGCTGTATACTCTCTTAGTCGACACCTCCCGAGTTTAAACTTTCAAAGTAGGCCGTTTCCGGGAGCACCACAAGGAGGTGGAGGTACAACTTGGACGTGAGAGGCTGAAGGTCCTTACTAGAGGACTTCGTTGGCGCATCACGAACCAACCACGACTCTCTCTAAGTACCATCGCAGCGTGTTGCTTTGAGGACCGAGAGAGTCATAGTTACTCCCACACAATCCTTTTTGTATTCTTCTATTTTGATTGGATCCGGATCGTCACAGTTTTTAAGTATGAAATCTTCTTTGAGATCTTCAAACTTATATTCCCTGTCTACGTCATAAATTATAAGAGTAGGATTTATTTTCCTTGGCTCCTCTACTTTTAATTTCTTTGTTGTTAGGTTTATTCTTTTTACAAAGTCCCCGTCTCTTTCATCCACCTCCACCACTACTCCTTTTCCTCTCATTTGCCTTATTGCCTTTATCCTCAGCCTTTTATTTGTACTTGTCAGTTCCTTTATAACCTCCTTCTTTATTTCACTATTCGTTCTCGCATCTTCGTCTTCTTTTATAGGTTTAATTAGTACTACTTTGTGCCTAGTATCTGACCTCCTTTCTTTTTCTTTTACAGCACCTGATGCAGTCTTTGGAGTTCCTGCCGTAACATTGGCATAGGAGAGTCCTTTAGGCCTCAAGTCAGCAACAGCTTGGTAAGCAGCTTTCCATTTTTCTTTTTCTAAAACTACATTATGTAGTCTATTTTCTAGTACTGCCCATTTGGACAATATGTATTTTATTGCAGATTTTGTTATTTTGTTGTTATCATTAAACATGAATGTCTCGAGCTGTTCCTTTGTCTCCATCATCTCCTCTACTTCATTTACTCCTGTGCTCTGTTCTAATCTTTCATATCCACCCTTCTCATTTTCAGAATCACTCAGCCTTGTGTTCCCTTCATGCGTCTCTTCAGTGTCTTTTTGGGTACTACCCGAAGGAGGTGGTGATCTACTTACAGATCCCCTTCGCGCAAACAGCAATTCTCTTTTTCTCTCTTTTTCGGCGTTCAGAGTTTCGGTTACTTTCGTGCCAGCATTAGTCGTTACCAAAGTATCAGCCAAGTTTTTGTGTTTTTGTTTGAGTTTTGTTCTTTCCATGTATATCCCACGAGTATGGCAAGAAAAAAAATGTCCACTCAGGCAGAGCCTCCATCACCTGGGTAAGGCGACTTATATACCACAGAGGTTGCGCCAGGTGCCCCTGGGGGATCGTTTGCGGTCGCGCAACTTAACCTCCCCGCGGCCATGCAGCCCCAGACACGATGCCTCCCATCCTGGCTTGAAAGGGACCTCGGGGCCCCGGATGCGTCATGCCCGTACTACTGTCGAATCGTCAGTAGCCTCCTGGGGAAAGTAGATAGGAACAGATGTCCGTGGTTGATTTAACGTGCGGTACCTGCTCAGAGAGCTTAATCACACGACCCCCATGGGTGCGGAATTGGGATAAGCCCAATCAGCTCGTTCCAGCAGGCCAGGAACTACCAGTAGCGCCTCCGAGTTTGTAGGACTCTTCGGCAACCCACCGGTTGGGGCGAGCGCCTGTCCAACGCTCTACCAGCTGTGCAGGACTGGTGCCCGAGCAGATACGCTGCTCACCCGTCGAGGTCCGAGAGCCCCTAACCAGCATGCGGCTTCAACCACTACCCCCACGAGTCCGACCTCAATTGCCGGGACGAGGGACGAATTCCCCTGGGCAACCCGACTCCCGTGGTACCAGTCAAGATCACTGGTTGGATCTTCGTGGCCGAGACCACTCCCAGCTTTCGGAGGCCTACACCTCCCAGGCAGTGGTCGGCCTATGTTCCTCGGGAACATCGGCTTCTCTTATCCTCCTTTCAGCATCGCCCTCCTTCTCTGAAATACAATCTTTCGCATACACACCAACACTTTCATACCTTTCCTTACATTCCAACATGCGACTCACATCCACACTGCCATTCTCTCGCACAATCACACCCCACTCACTCAGGTTCCTTACATCACCATACATTGGACACTCAACCAACACATGCTTTTAATTCTCTCTCTCCGCTCCGCATGCACAGCTCTCACTCTCAGACAGACCACGCTTATACAGGAATTCATTCAAACTTCCATGCCCTGTCAGGATATAGCCCAGGCTCAAGCTAGGCTCGAACTCTCGGCACTCACCCGCGAACCTTACATTCTTTATAAATTCATACGTCACTCTTCCTTTCTCGCACTTATTCCATCTATTCTGCCACATCTCATACAGCCTTTCACTCACCAATTCCATACATCCTTCCACACCTCTCTCACGCAAGTCACTATCATTCACTACATCATACTCACTCATACTAATTCCCTTTCTCACCTTATACAACACTCCTCTTGTCACGCACTCCATGTCCCACGGCAAGCCACCCATAAGGAATTGCATGGCCGCCGTGGAGACCGTTCTACATACATTCAGACACGCACTCAACACCACTCGCTGGCACCTATTTATGAGCTCCCTCGCATATTCAAATCTCATCACTCCATATCCACGCTCCATACATCACACACGACATGAACAGACCTTTGTACAACACAGTCACAGCTTTCTTTCGCAAACCCCACTCACTTCTCAACACGCGTCTTAATTTTCCCACCACATTCATACATTTCTTTCTCAGACACTCCAGATGCAACCTGTAGTTCATCCTTTTACTCACACAAACACCCAGATATTTCACGCTCCTCGCATACCTCACGCATCTATCATTCACTCGTACATTGGGAGGCCTCGTCCCAGCCATACTACCTTTCATCAACATCATCACAGTCTTGTTCTCAGACACACTCACACCTACTTTCACTCCCCATTCGTACACCATTCTCATCCACTTAGTACCCTTTCTCTCCAACTCCGCTCGGCTCTATCCTTCCACGACCAACAACAAGTCATCCGCGTACGCAACCACTTTACATTCACTCTCACGCAGCCGCCACAACAGTTCATCCATTATTAGGTTCCATATAAATGGATCACAGATGGAGCCCTGCGGGCAGCCACGCTTTACGTCTTTCCACACTGTGTCACACGCACCCATCATGCATACACGCCTGCCGCTAAAATAGCTCTTCCATAATTCAATTTCTTCACATTCAACCTCACGCAATTTCTCGATCACACATTCCCACTCTAGGTTATCAAACGCTCCTTTGAAGTCCACGAACACTCCTAACACATACTTTCTCACCGACCCATTCACCCAGTCATGCACTCGATTCCATGCATCCTCGGTCGACCGATTCCTTACGAATCCGTACTGGGCGTCACACATTCTTCCACACATCGTTCGCTCGAGTCTTCCAACCGTCATTCGCTCCAACACTTTCCCCAGCACGGACAGCAGTCAAATGGGCCTATAAGACCCAGGGTCCGACCTAGGTTTATCGGGAGACTTCAATAACACTACCACCCGCGCAGTCTTCCACGCCGGGGGGAAACACGCTGTATTCAGACATACATCATACATTCTTTTCATCCATACCGGGACAGCACGCCAAATCGCTCGCAACATCTCAGCACTCACACCATCCATACCAGGTGCCTTACCCACTTTCATCGATCTCACTGCCACATCCACTTCGCTCCATTCAAACTGCTTTTCTTCCTCCCTCACGTCTCCCCTGGCGTCTATCGCCACGTTCGTCCTTGCTGCCGGGAAGAATCTCTTCATTAGCTCATCCGCGCTTTCTTTTTATGTACTCGTCACTCTATCACCCACTTTTATGCCACTTAATCTTACCCTATCACGCTTTCCCATGCACACCTTATATACATCGCTCCATGGATCCCTCTTCCCAGTCACGCACACAAATCGCTTCCAATTCTCCTCTTTCACTCTTCGCATTTCCTCCTTATACTCCCGCAAAACATACTTATATTCATTCATTCTTTCTTCCACTCTGCTTCCATTCCTCTTTCTCGCACGCTGGTAGGCCCCCCCCCCCCCCCCCCCCCCCCCCCCCCCCCCCCCCCCCGCCCCCCCCCCCCCCCCCCCCCCCCCCACACCCATCTACGCATGCCCTCATTCGTATCTACATTCTCTCTGTGTACCATCCGATATAACAATACGTTATGGTCACTCACTCCCCAGTCGGCTTTACTTCCCCTTTTTTTTTTTTTTTTTTTTTTTTTTTTTTTTCCCCCCCCCCCCCCCCCCCCCCCCCCCCCCCCCCCCCCCCCCCTTCACTCTCTCTGCTGCCTCCACCCTTGCTATACCACAAGGGAGAGACGGCATTCGCATCCATACCTATCAGCAGACGCTTTCTCCCGGCCGTCTCACATACTCTGTCCATGTACGCCAAGTACGGCTCGATACATTTACCATACTGGCAATACATGGACACCACATACATTTCGCCAAAGTCCCCCTTACAACCACACACTCACTACCAAGTTTATTCGTACACTCTCTCACGCACACATCACGTCTAACCTAGAGTCATTTACCACCACTGCTGCTTTCACCGTCCCACTTTCGCACACAATCACATCCATACCTATGGGCAAGCCCACCACACGTCCATGCCTTTCATACGGTTCTTGCAGCAGTGCTACACTCACTCGACGTTCGCGCATCATCTCACCCAGATCACACATAATGCATACGCTCTCTGGCAGTTATACTGCACCACATTCACGCACCATTCATTCGTCATTTATTCTCGCTTTCTCTCTCTCTAACGCTCTCACGTATTCCGGACACACTTCGGACAGAACCGAGTGATCACATTTGCTCCCTTTCAGCTTACAGTTTCTACACACACTTTCCTTTTTACAATCTCTCATCATGTGTCCTACACATCCACATTTTTGGCACAGTCTTTCCTTTTCGGTGCATTGCCGCATCATGTGCCCAAATGCGAAGCACTTGTGGCACCTCAGCACACTGAAAAACTCTTTCACCCTAAAGGCCTTCCAATGCACAAACACTCGTCCGTCACTACAGAGCACATTTCTTATTGCACTCGTAACTTCTAATATCACATTTCCGCAGGTTGCATCTTTCTTCGCATTCCTACTCACAACACGCACACGTTCCATAAATACTCTCTCATCCACTTGCCCTTTCAAGCTCCTCTCATACATTTCTCTCATTAACACTTCACTCGCCATATCATTCGGCACATCGTACAAGATGATCTTTGGGCCTATCTTGCGAGGCAGCTCAACCTTTAGGCCAGCATTCTTAAAACTGACCACACTCTCTTATTCTTTTCAACTCACTCTCGCTCATCGTCTCAATCGCTACACCTCCATTCCTCACTTTCCTCACCGCTTTCACACGCACATTCAGTGACTTGCTCACATGCTTCATCATTCTCTCCTTTACTTCCTCACTTGTCACATTCGCACTTGCATCATCCGCTCTCACTATTACCGCATAACTCTTCTCTTTCGTTTTCACTCGTTTTCACATTCACTTCCTGTACCTTTTCAATCACGCTCTTTTCAACATTTTTCGCACTCACGCTCGCATAGCTCATTCCACTTCGCCGTAGGCTAATCCCGACTCGCTCGACGCATACACTCATCCAGTTTCCCCTGTATTCTCTCATTTTTGCACAACATTTTCATCATCTGTTCCTCATATTCTCCCACAATGTCCAGTATTTTCTCACTCGCACTCTTAGAAATTTTGTTCGTCTCCGTAAACAGGAATTTACGGAGTCTCGCACCAATTACTCTCATACACGCTATCTCACTCACTTCCGCAACGCTCTCATTCTCTCCCTCATTCATTAATCAAGAACGAAAGTTAGAGGTTCGAAGGCGATCAGATACCGCCCTAGTTCTAACCATAAACGATGCCAGCTAGCGATCCGCCGAAGTTCCTCCGATGACTCGGCGGGCAGCTTCCGGGAAACCAAAGCTTTTGGGTTCCGGGGGAAGTATGGTTGCAAAGCTGAAACTTAAAGGAATTGACGGAAGGGCACCACCAGGAGCGGAGCCTGCGGCTTAATTTGACTCAACACGGGAAACCTCACCAGGCCCAGACACCGGAAGGATTGACAGATTGATAGCTCTTTCTTGATTCGGTGGGTGGTGGTGCATGGCCGTTCTTAGTTGGTGGAGCGATTTGTCTGGTTAATTCCGATAACGAACGAGACTCTAGCCTGCTAAATAGGCGTACCTTATGGTATCGCGAAGGCCCCCGGCTTCGGCTGGCGGGTTTTTACTACCAACGTACAAACAAATCTTCTTAGAGGGACAGGCGGCTTCTAGCCGCACGAGATTGAGCAATAACAGGTCTGTGATGCCCTTAGATGTTCTGGGCCGCACGCGCGCTACACTGAAGGAATCAGCGTGTGTTCCCTGGCCGAAAGGCCCGGGTAACCCGCTGAACCTCCTTCGTGCTAGGGATTGGGGCTTGCAATTGTTCCCCATGAACGAGGAATTCCCAGTAAGCGCGAGTCATAAGCTCGCGTTGATTACGTCCCTGCCCTTTGTACACACCGCCCGTCGCTACTACCGATTGAATGCTTTAGTGAGGTCTTCGGACTGGTGCGCGGCAATGTCTCGGCATTGCCGATGTTGCCGGGAAGATGACCAAACTTGATCATTTAGAGGAAGTAAAAGTCGTAACAAGGTTTCCGTAGGTGAACCTGCGGAAGGATCATTAACGTTCCGGAGGTCCTGCTCTGCGTCGAGAGTCCTCTCTTTTGGGAGAGACGCGCGCTCGCAGCAGTCGGCGACTGAATGGACGCGCTGAAAAGGCGCTCTCAGAGAAAAAGAAAATAACGGATTTGACGGAATTTGTTGTTGTGTTTTGATATAACGACGGACGCCGTCGCGCCTCTCTGACCGAAAGTAGTCGGCAAGCAGAGCAGCGCGCCCGGCGGTGTTCGACGACGATTCGGAGCGAGACGCTTCGCGATCACGCTCGTGTGTGTGCCATTCTCCGGCCACACACACACACACAGAGCGTCGATTCGGCGTTGAGCGCGAACCGGTGGTAACCTATGCCCGCGCACGCGTGTGTGCAGCACCCACGACGTTCGTCGACGCGCGCCCTCCCCGTTGTCGCGGGGCAGCGGTCAGCGTGCCGAGAACACACGGTGTGCGACCGCGAGTGCCGAGCGAGAGGACCCCCATATATTATTATAATATATATATATAACACAGAGAAGGGATCGATGATATTTCGACCAATCTGTCAACTGTGTCGGTCCGACGGTTTCTTCAAAGAGCTTCCGCCCCGGCTCTCCCGTTGCGGGAGAGACGCTCCGAACGAGAAACACACAACTCTATCTTTGTGCCGTAGCCTTCCCTGGCGGGAGGCGGCGGTCCGCGCGCGTCCTCGGACGCGCGCGGACAGGCTGATCGAAGAGCCACCACGATTATTCTCTCTCTCTCGTCCGAGAGAAGAGACCACGATGGTTGAACGAGAAGCGCGTTTCTTCGCGAACGCAAAAATTTCGAACGATTACCCTGAACGGTGGATCACTTGGCTCGTGGGTCGATGAAGAACGCAGCTAATTGCGCGTCAACTTGTGAACTGCAGGACACATGAACATCGACATTTCGAACGCACATTGCGGTCCACGGATACAATTCCCGGACCACGCCTGGCTGAGGGTCGTTTTAGTACCCCTAAACTGCTTGCGTCCGAAAAGCGCGCACGGCCACGACGCGGGCGACCAGAGAATGGCGCGCGCGTCGCCTGTGCCCTGTGCAACGCTTACAATGGGCGTACGAGCAATCGTTGGACGTTCGCCCGAGGTGTCTGTGCCGCGCCGACCGGCCGCGGTGCAAATCCTGGCGTCGTCTGAAATGACACACCGAAATAATAATAATGAGGAGGAGAAGCGCACAAGCGTGTAAAACGTTGGCGAACGCGCGCCCAGAGAATGCTGCGCGAATTAAGAGGGGGAGCGTGTTTGTGTATCCAAGTCGTGTGTGTACGCGAGAGCCGAGGAGAAATGGGATGAGAGTAAGAGCGCGCGCGAAGGGAGCAACAAACGGCCAAAAAAAGGGTCAGGACGGTAAATGGCACCGCTTTCCCTAGAGCGGCGCGTGCGTCGTTGTCTCCCGAAAGTAGGTAGCGCTTGTCTCACCGTCTCTCCTCTCCGTACATCACACAGACTGACCGGACTGCTCTCGCACTCTGTGCCGCGTCTCTCGGTGCGATAGCGCTCGCGCGTCTTATGCCGAGGCGCCCTTGCCCGCACACATAACGGTATTACGGAGAAATATACGGCGCGTCGTCGTCCGGCGGAGAGAGCATTCGTAATCCTTTACCTCTTTACGGAGAAGGGTTTTGAATCGCGAGCCGACCGCGTGTCCGAGTCCACGAAATTTTCGTAAAGCGAAAAAAGGGGACCGGCGCGCCGCGTCGTGTACTCGTCGAATCGATTCCGCCCGAATTTCGTATATAAAAGAGAAGGGAGAGCCGAGAATCTCGAACCCCGCGATATATCGTCTCCATTACCACCAACGAGTGTGTGTGCGGTTAGCGCCCCGGCGATTTGCCTTCTCGCGTATTTCGTGTGCTGCCGCTGCTGCTCTCTCGTTCGACGCTCTCTCTCTCTCCCTCTTATAATATATATTATAGAGGAGAGACGACGATGAGCGACGCGGAGGAGGCAAACGGCTACGAAAACTCACTATGCGACGACCTCAGAGCAGGCGAGATTACCCGCTGAATTTAAGCATATTATTAAGCGGAGGAAAAGAAACTAACCAGGATTTCCTTAGTAGCGGCGAGCGAACAGGAAAGAGCCCAGCACCGAATCCCGCGGTTCCGCCGCAGGGAAATGTGGTGTTTGGGAGGATCCGCTTATCCCGAGGTGCCGCGTCGCGTCCAAGTCCATCTTGAATGGGGCCACTTACCCGTAGAGGGTGCCAGGCCCGTAGCGACCGGTGCGCGCCTCGGGAGGATCTCTCCTTAGAGTCGGGTTGCTTGAGAGTGCAGCTCTAAGTGGGTGGTAAACTCCATCTAAGGCTAAATACGACCACGAGACCGATAGCGAACAAGTACCGTGAGGGAAAGTTGAAAAGAACTTTGAAGAGAGAGTTCAAGAGTACGTGAAACCGTTCAGGGGTAAACCTAAGAAACCCAAAAGATCGAACGGGGAGATTCATCGTCAGCGGCGCTGGCTTCGCGTCGGTCGGCGATGTCCCGCGGAGTCCTTGCGGCTCGCGCGCGGGCACGCTACCGTGCGCCGATGTCCGGCGCTCGTCGTCGTGCACTTCTCCCCAAGTAGAACGTCGCGACCCGCTGGGTGTCGGTCTACGGCCCGGGTGCGGTGTCTGTCGCGTCGCCGGTAAAACGGCACGCGACAAACCCTCGGTCGCCCGGCCGGCTGCTCGGCGGTACGCGCAAGGTATCAGGCCGCACTATTCACGGTGCGTCGAGACCGTCGCAAGCGCGCGCCACGGTACTCGGAGGTTACGGACTTCGCGCCGTCCC
This sequence comes from Nylanderia fulva, assembly GCF_048542155.1. NCBI lineage: Eukaryota > Metazoa > Arthropoda > Insecta > Hymenoptera > Formicidae > Nylanderia > Nylanderia fulva. The sequence goes on along the minus strand of NW_028190789.1, from coordinate 42,542 downwards.
CGGTCCTGGCCCGCTGTTGGTTACAGTACGGTACACCTTCGACAGGCCTGCGAACGTCTCCCGCGGTCTCGCGGGAGACCGATACCGGTCGGCGACGCTACTGCTTTGGGTACTCTTAGGACCCGTCTTGAAACACGGACCAAGGAGTCTAACATGTACGCGAGTCATTGGGACTTGTCGCGAGACCTAAAGGCGTAATGAAAGTGAAGGTCGGCCCTGGCCGTCGACCTAGGGAGGATGGGCCGCGTCGCGATGCGGCCTCGCACTCCCGGGGCGTCTCGTTCTCATCGCGAGAAGAGGCGCACCCAGAGCGTACACGTTGGGACCCAAAAGATGGTGAACTATGCCTGGTCAGGACGAAGTCAGGGGAAACCCTGATGGAGGTCCGTAGCGATTCTGACGTGCAAATCGATCGTCGGAACTGGGTATAGGGGCGAAAGACTAATCGAACCATCTAGTAGCTGGTTCCCTCCGAAGTTTCCCTCAGGATAGCTGGCACTCGGCCGTTCCGCACGGAACGCGCGCGAGTCTCATCTGGTAAAGCGAATGATTAGAGGCCTTGGGGCCGAAACGACCTCAACCTATTCTCAAACTTTAAATGGGTAAGATCTCTGGCGTTCTTGAATTATGAAGCCACGAGCATCGTCGGATCAGAGTGCCAAGTGGGCCATTTTTGGTAAGCAGAACTGGCGCTGTGGGATGAACCAAACGCAGAGTTAAGGCGCCCAACTCGACGCTCATGGGACACCATGAAAGGCGTTGGTTGCTTAAGACAGCAGGACGGTGGCCATGGAAGTTGGAATCCGCTAAGGAGTGTGTAACAACTCACCTGCCGAAGCAACTAGCCCTGAAAATGGATGGCGCTGAAGCGTCGAGCCTATACTCTGCCGTCAGCGGCAAGTGGGGCGGCAACCGGGAGCGGGCGTTAGTCTTCTCTCGCGTCGTCACGAAGCCCTGACGAGTAGGAGGGTCGCGACGGTGAGCGCAGAAGGGTCTGGGCGCGAGCCTGCCTGGAGCCGCCGTCGGTGCAGATCTTGGTGGTAGTAGCAAATACTCCAGCGAGGCCCTGGAGGACTGACGTGGAGAAGGGTTTCGTGTGAACAGCCGTTGCACACGAGTCAGTCGATCCTAAGCCCTAGGAGAAATCCTATGTCAATGACGGCGTACAATATACTCGAGTGTCGAGAAATAATAATAAATATTATACGAAAGACACACGCCCGTCGGGCGAAAGGGAATCCGGTTCCTATTCCGGAACCCGGCAGCGGAACCGCATACAATTCGGGCCCTCGTAAGAGTGTTCGTCGGGGTAACCCAAAATGACCTGGAGACGCCGTCGGGAGATCCGGGAAGAGTTTTCTTTTCTGTATAAGCGTTCGAGTTCCCTGGAAACCTCTAGCAGGGAGATAGGGTTTGGAACGCGAAGAGCACCGCAGTTGCGGCGGTGTCCGGATCTTTCCCTCGGACCTTGAAAATCCAGGAGAGGGCCACGTGGAGGTGTCGCGCCGGTTCGTACCCATATCCGCAGCAGGTCTCCAAGGTAAAGAGCCTCTAGTCGATAGAATAATGTAGGTAAGGGAAGTCGGCAAATTGGATCCGTAACTTCGGAATAAGGATTGGCTCTGAGGAGCGGGGCGTGTCGGGCTTGGTCGGGAAGCGGGTCTGGCTGACGTGCCGGGCCTGGGCGAGGTGAACGGTCGGCGTTCTCGCGCCGGTCCCGGGATCCGAGCTCGGTCCCGTGCCTTGGCCTCCCGCGGATCTTCCTTGCTGCGAGGCTTCCGTGGCGGCGCGAGCCGTCGTGGTCGTCCTCTTCGGCCGCCATTCAACGCTCAGCTCAGAACTGGCACGGACTAGGGGAATCCGACTGTCTAATTAAAACAAAGCATTGCGATGGCCCTCGCGGGTGTTGACGCAATGTCATTTCTGCCCAGTGCTCTGAATGTCAACGTGAAGAAATTCAAGCAAGCGCGGGTAAACGGCGGGAGTAACTATGACTCTCTTAACGTTCTCTGGGACGTTCTCACATACCCCGTCCACCGGCCGGAACCCCTTTTGGCGCCTGTCGAAGATGTCGAGGGCTGCCAATCTCTTTGCCAATATCTTGTGGAAGTGTCTTATTATAACGGATCCTATGCTGAGAGGTCGGTACTTCCGTCGGACCTGGCCGATCGGACATACCCCCCTTCTCAAGGAATACCGTTCTGGTTGTGGCGATTGATGAGGGGATCGTCTCTGCCAGGAGCAGCAGATTGAACAGAAGCGCACGAAGAATCGCAGGAACAGCGTTCCACATCCTCGGCGTAATCTGGTCCAATCCGGGCGCAGTGCCAGTCCTTACGGAAATCCTGTTCACCTCTGCAGGTGTTATAGGATCCCAGAGCAAGGTCTTATCCGCCACAGGAACTGGATCCGTGGCAGCGCCATCGCCGAGACCTTCGAGGTGAATCCCTCTCGGGCCCGACGTACGGTTCCGGCCAGCACTCGCAGCCTGTGCCGCTTCCCCAAACGACTCACGCAAGTCCGTCATGTCTCCATCCGCACCGCTGGAGGCCTCCATAATGGGGCGCCAGCAGTTAAGGAATTCGACAGCAGACGGCCTCTCGCGCACCGAGTCGCCCTCGAGGATACGCGACAAACAGGACTTCTTGTTCTTTCTGTAGAGGGATTGCACAATTGCATACTCCCTCTTTCTCTTCTGCTCCTTGCTCTCTCGTTTAACTGGAGGACAGTGCTTCTTTGCCGAAACGCGTTGCGGAGGGCGCACTTGTAGCGGCCGAGGGAAGATCATGCCCAGCCATCTCTCGATAGCCAAGACGTCGACCCTCCCCGCCGTCAGAGCATCTCTTGCCGTGCCAGCAAGAGTATCAGCCTCGTAGCTACGGAACGCCGCACTCTGCTCTACGAGTGATTGTATCTTGTCCCGCAGTTTCTGAGAACTTTGTTCAGGGGGAGGCTGATGTGCGCTTTGATCGTCAGTACTAGCCTCAATGGCCGCAGGAATGGTGTCGGCTCGTGTCATCACCGCACCATCCCTATCGCCCTCATCGATCACAATCGCGCGACGCGATTAGATCTCTTGGCAGAAGTCTCTAACCATCACTCGGTAAGGCTCCTGTCGCCGTTTACCCTTGATGGCTTCGAGACTCCTATTGGGGAACCTTGTCTCCAGATACTGGTTAATGAAAGGTTCCCCGGCTAAGGATGCCTTCAGCCTCAGCGCGTGCCATGAATATAGTTTTTTCCACTGACCATCTGGCCTTTACGCGGTCAACATTGATAGCACTGTTGGCTTGTAGTGGTTGTGCACGTACTTTGTGGACACCAAGACCACGCATGTTTTGGAATCTCGCCGAACAATGCTCACAGCTGACCATCTCCTCCTCTAGGCTGTCCACTTCAGCCTGGCTGGTCCTTATAGTGATTCGCGACGGACCAGCTGCGACCCCGTCAGGGTCCTCCGCACCTCTCGCGCGCTCACTCAAGCGAGCACTCGCACGCAGACCCCGGGCCATCCGAGAACCCGGGACATCAGAATCATTCTTAGCTTTATTCATAATTTACTGCGTGTAGGGGGGCAAACGGATTGACAACCGAGAGCCCCCCAAAAAACCCCGGTCTTTCTTGGCCCCACAACTCACCATGACCGTAGGCGCATGGGCCGAAGCCCTTAGGGGCGCACTTCGCTGTACACTCGCTTAGTCGACACCTACCGAAGTCTAAACTTCCAAAGTAGGCCGTTTCCGGGAGCACCACGAGGAGGTGGAGGTACAACTTGGACGTGAGAGGCTGAAGGTCCTTACTAGAGGACTTCGTTGGCGCATCACGAACCAACCACGACTCTCTCTAAGTACCATCGCGGCGTGTTGCTTTGAGGACCGAGAGAGTCATAGTTACTCCCGTCACAGTCCTTTCATCCGTGCTTTGGGACGCCCGGAGGCGCTGTCGTTCTCTGCATGTGGCGTGCGTCGATCTGTCGAAAGCTTTCGATACGGTTGCGCACGCTGCTATTCATACGACTCTCGATGAGCTGGGGCTCCCTCGGGAGTTTAGAGAGTACGTAAGGGCTGTCTATTCGAATGCGCTGACCGAGTTGCAGGGGGTCAGCGCTAAGGAAGTGTCGGCCATCAAGATCGGCCGTGGCGTGAGACAGGGTGATCCGTTGTCGCCCCTGCTGTTCAATCTGGTCGTAGAGAGAGCACTAGGAATTCTCTCGGAGAACGTTGGCTATCGGTTGGGTGGCCGGCTTATCAATGCACTGGGCTACGCAGACGACATTGTGCTCCTGGCCTCTACCAGAGATGGGCTGCAGGAGAACTTGACACAGCTTTATGACGCCTTTATGCGAAATGGGCTCGAGATCAACGCGAGAAAGACCGGAGTGCTGTCCATGGTGGCGTCCGGCAGAGACAAGAAGGTGAAGGTGGACACCACACCTTATTTCACCGTGGGGGGAGCGATGATACCGCAAAGATCCCTGGTCGATGTCTGGACGTATCTGGGCTGCGAGTACACAGGTGCTAGGGAACTCGCAAGCGATCCACCCTTAGCTCAGGCCATCGAGCAACTCACGAGGGCACCTCTTAAGCCGCAACAGCGGCTGAGGTTGTTGCGTGACTGTCTCCTTCCACGGTATTATCACCGATGGACAGTGGGTACGGTCTCGGCCAAAACCCTCAAGGGTAAGGATATCATCGTACGCACTGCGGTGCGACGATGGCTGCGTTTTCCCCATGATGTTCCTGCTGGATACCTGCATGCGCCGATACAGAGTGGCGGGCTTGGAATGCCTCTATTGAGAACTTTGATCCCAATTCTGAAGCATAACCGACTGCAGCGGTTGTGTCGGAGTACTCTGCCCGCAGCATGCGCGGCTGCCGAAACCACGTATGTGGCTAGGCAGCTTGTCTGGTGTGAAAACCAGATGCGAGTGCGGGGCCATAGAGTGACTACAACCGCTGAGCTCAGACAGCAGTGTGCGGCCTGGTTGCGCGAGTCGTGCGATGGGAGTGGACTCAGAGAGGTTGCGGCCTCCAACCTGAGCTCCTACTGGGTATCGGCTGGCGCCGATGCCATCCCAGGTGCCGACTACGTGCACTATCACCACATACGGGCTAACTGCATACCGTCTAGAGCGAGATGCTCCCGAGGTCGTGATGGGCGCGATAATCGCTGTCGTGCCGGTTGTCCCGAAACCGAGACGCCGGCTCACTGCGTGCAACGCTGCTTCAGAACGCACGGAGGGAGAATCCTGCGGCATGACGACCTATGCCGTCAAGTTGGTGGCTATTTACAGCAGAAGGGATGGCGCGTCGATGCGGAACAAGCGTATTCGACGTCTGCCGGCCGGAGGCGGCCCGACCTGACCATCGCTAAGGGTGGTGAGGCAGTGGTCGTAGACGCGCAAGTAGTGTCTAGCGAAACCGCGTTGGAGATGTCCCACGAGCGTAAGGTGGAGAAGTACCGATCATGTAATGATCTGGCAGCCGCTGTGGCGGAGCGCACAGGAGTACCTCGAAATAATGTTCGTTTTACCGCCATTACAATTTCGTGGCGAGGTGTCTTGAGCTCGCGAAGCGAGTCTGAGTTGCGAGAGCTGGGTTTAACGTCCGCCCAGCTCCGAACGTTGACGACTCGAGTTTTGTGGGGCTCATGGCTGAACTGGAAACGTTTTAACGCAATGACATCGCGTTATAACGAAGGAAGGCGGAACGTGGCCTCATCTGGTGGTGCATGATGGATGGCGCGTAGAGTTGGGGGCCTCCGCATTAATCGCGCGAGTTTGAATGATTGCGTGAATGGTCGAGGTGAAGTACAAGCTGCCTTTGGCTTGCTCCGACCTTCACGCTCTAGAGTGTTGACTACGAACACCAACAGTAAACAGCTCTGCAATATCGTTGTCGGTGGCGACTTGGCGACTGTGATTTTTTAGCAGTCGTCGCGCACCGTAGACGAAACATAGCCAAATGCCTCGTCATCTAATTAGTGACGTGCATGAATGGATTAACGAGATTCCCACTGTCCCTATCTACTTACTAGCACAGCATTGCCACGAGTCGGAGTCGCAAGACCAAATGGCTCATATGTGGCGCGCACACCTAGTGTGTAGTAGCGTGGCTCCCTCTTGCTTGTTTCGCACACAGAGCCAAGGCCGAGGCGTGAATGCCGAAGAGTCGAAGGAGAGTTTAAAACAAAAAGTAAAACTGCGAATGACTAGATTGACCAGCACAAACTCTGGACAAATAATCTAGGAAATGAAAACGCAAAATCGGTAAACAAACCGATAGCCCAAAAACTGGTGTCCTAAGACTTGGCCCCAGAGTGTTCGGCCCGGAGCTCGCCGCTTCCCCTTACAAACTCTGGGTGCCTCGAAAATACGGATTGTTCCCAGGCGCGCATGCCGGGTCTGTCGAATGTCGGGGCGAAGGTCGCAAGCGTGTCCTTAACGGGACGCCGCATACGTTTGTGGCTGGAAACCGGCTCGATGGATCGGACATGCAGTGGAACAATCTAAGAACACTCGGTGTTTCTCTCTGCGGCATGCGGCACGCGGGGAGGTTCGCCGGGAGTTGTCCAAAGGGGCAGTCACCCAGACTGAGGGCAAAATGGACCCGGTCCCACGGGCTATGGGCCCGGACCTTGAGGACGGAAGGAAGTCAGGCAGTACGCGTTGGAAGTCAGCAAAACATCCGGAAAAGCAGTACGTGGCGACTCGGCCCTTGGGGTGCGCTCCGGTGCAACTCACGGGGCTGGCCACGCGGTGGGTTTCAAAAAGGGCTAAAGGCAACACGCCTTAAGGACCCAGTTGAACCCAACGCAAGATTGAAAAGCAACACGCCGCGTGGCGATTCGGCCCCTGAGGTGCACTCCGGTGCAACTCACGAGGCTGGCCACGCGGTGGGTTCCAAAAAGGGCTAAAGGCAACACGCCTTAAGGACCCAGTTGAACCCAACGCAAGATTGAAAAGCAACACGCCGCGTGGCGACTTGGCCCCTGGGGTGCACTCCGGTGCAATTCACGGGGCTGGCCACGCGGTGGGTTTCAAAAAAGGCTAAAGGCAACACGCCTTAAGGACCCAGTTGAACCCAATGCAGGATTGCAAAGCGGCACGCCGCGTGGGGACTCGGCCCCCCCCTGGGGTGCGCTTCGGCGTCGCTGTCGGGGGCTGCCGCGATGCGTGTTGAGACTGACAGAAAACGTAAAATGCAAATGGGTGCGGCCCTGGGGACAACAAAGCAAGGGATTGAAAGGAATGGGCGGGACCTCCAGCCACATCATGGCCAGCGAGTGTCCACAAGCGTTAAAGGTCTCCCGAGTAGTGCCGGGAACCCCAAAAACTCTCCAAGATTCTAAAGCAACACGCCGCGGCGAATGAAGGGAGCTTATCATTATCATTTTCAGGACTTCCACCCTCAGGCTTACACACTGCATTGCTACGACAAGTCGGCGTCACTGACCAAATGGCTCACAAGTAGCACGCGCACATGGATGCGTTGGAGGAGCGCACTCGGTGTCGCTCGCACAGCGAAACTTTCTCCTCATCCGAGGACTGGAGTGCTGGGGGTGGTACGGGTGCGTTTCCCGTACCTATCTATTCCAATCCCTGTCCTACCTACACCAAGTTCCGCCTTCCCGGAGACCCATCACATGTCCGCTCGCCTTCCTCATGCTGCGGTTCGATGGCGGGGGAGCAGGGGTCTCTGTCTGCGCCTGATGGGCCCCGCGCCTCCCGGTTTCTGGCCCGGAGGCGCGGGGGCCAAAGGGCGGCTTCTTTTCTTTCAGGAACATCATCATCGGTATCCTCGTCGTCGCTCCGGTCGTTTCGTTTCGTTTTACTTTGTCTCGTTCGTTCGTCTGCCTCGGGTGGAATGCCGATGAATAGGTAGGCGTTTCCTAACAATGGCGCTCGTCTTAATGTTAAGGTGTTAGGTACCGTGCCGAGGGCATGAATGGCCGCGTGGACGGTAAGATCGCGGTCGCTAACGGTCCGCCCGGGATATCTGCCGCCCTCCCGGTGTATTTAGGCTTGGTGGCGTAGTGGTGGCTCTGCGTCGCTTGACCCTCCTTTCCACCGTACTCGTGGGAATATAAATGGAAATGATAAAACCTTTGGTTAGGAGAAGTGCCCGCCTGATAAAATGCTTCCTGCCGGGTAGGGCAGCAGCCCAGGAAGCACTTAGTGGTAGCGGCCTTCGTGCCGTCCGAGTTGTGCTAGCTAGATGCGACGCGACCGTGGGCGGGCCCACGCCGGCGTCCGATAGTCGGCTGGGACCGAGCGTCGAAGCAAGGAAAAATCGCGAAAACAGAATTAGGATTAGCACCGCGATTAGCTCCGCGAATAGCTCCGCGACTTGCGCCGCCGTAAACAACGATGAAATTAGCTCCGCGAACTCCCCAAAACCCCAACCCCACACCCATAATAAACCGGATCGAGCCGGGCCGCAACAAAGCGCGGCAAGCTCCCCTTTTACTCCTACTTCGTCTGAAAATTTCTCACTGGCGACCACGGGAGTGAGAGTCCTGCAGCTGAACATGAGACGTTCGGCAAAAGTCACGGGAGAGATGCGTCAGCTCGTCGTCGAAAAGCGGCTTGACGTCCTGTTATTGCAGGAGCCATGCGTCAGGAAGCGGGACTCGAGTCACACCTTAGTTGGGTTAGGATTAGGAATGAGAGTGGCCGCCGTGCGTTCACAGCGCCCGTGGGCAGCGGTGGCAGCCTGTAACTCTCAATTCCAGCTGTTGTTTATCTCGCAGCTTAGCACAGCTCATTGTGTCTGTGCAGAAGTGCAAGCACCTGGCTTCTCCTTCTATGTGGCTTCGTGCTACTTTCAGTACTGCGAAGAAATAGAGAAGCACCTCAGGCACCTCGAAATGGTGTTTCATTCGCTGAGGGGGAAGAGATTGATAGTTGCGATAGATGCCAATGCCCGATCGCCGCTGTGGGGTCCCCAGGAGGCGGACGAAAGAGGTGCGAAAGTCGAAGACCTCATCCGGGCATCTGGTATAGAGGTGGTCAACGATGCTGGCCAGAAACCCACCTTTTGGACGGCAAGAGGTTCATCATATATCGATGTGACCTTGGCGTCGCCCTCCATGACCCGGTTCATCAGGGAATGGAAGGTACGGGACAATTGAACAACCAGCGACCACAACTCCATCGACATCAGGCTCAGAGTGCCGAAGGGGCGGGACGCCGGGGGTGTCGCGAACATGAGGTTCGACACCCGTCGGGCCGACTGGGAACGGTTTTCCGGGACTCTCGCTGATCTTTCAGGGTCCATGCTGGAGGCGCTCGAGTTGAGGTCGGCGGAGGAAGTAGAGGAAATGGCCGAAAAGCTCGCAGTTGTTCTTAGCGAGGCATGCAAGGCCTCAATGCCAAGAAAAAGGCATTTTAGGAAGTCCAACCCGTGGTGGACTAGGGAGCTAACAATCTTCAAGAAAAGGCTATACAGGTTGAGACGTGGCCTGCAGAAGGAACATGGCCAGCCCTCATACGTGGAAAAACTGTCGGAGTACCGCTCTTCTTTGCGGCTGTATGGCAGAAATATAAAAAGGGCAAAGATCGATAGTTGGCGGGAATTCGTAACATCTCATGGAAATTTAGAATCTTGAGGCTTCGTTTATAAGCAACAAGCGGAGAAACTCCGAGTAGAAAGAGTGCTCAGCACACTCAGGCATGGCGAATCTTCAACCATGACTCTAGAGGAAACAGCCAACTGTCTTCTTAAAGTACACGTCCCCGATGACCGAGTTGCGAGCGATACACCGGAACAAAGCGTATTACGGGCTAACGCGTACACGCCACCTGAGACACCGGACGCCTCCCATTTCACGGTGGTAGAAACGATAAGAGTAGCGAAGACTCTCAAAAACAATAAAGCGCCGGGAACCGACCTCGTGGAAGTTAGCGTATTAAAAGCAGCGTTGAAAGTGATCCCCGGCCAGATCACTAAACTGTTTAACGGGTGCCTAAAGTGGGGCGTCTTTCCCTCCGCCTGGAAGATTGGCTCGTTGCGGGCCTTGCTGAAGGGAGAGGACAAGGACGAAAGGGAACCGAAATCCTATAGACCAATTTGTCTCCTCTCTGTGGTAGGTAAACTTTTCAAAAAATTAATTTAGGAGCGCCTAACGGGAACGTCGCTGGCGCCGGGTAGAATTTCGGATCGACAGTTCGGCTTCTCGCGGGAAAATCGACGGAGGACGCGATAGTCGAGTTGCGAAGATTGGTAAGGATCTCTGAGGGTAGATACGCCGTCGCGTTACTTTTCGACACATCGGGTGCGTTCGACAACGTCTGGTGGCTTTTGGTCTTAGACGCGCTAAAGTCCCGGGACTGCCCGCGAAACGTATTCGAAGTAATCCGAAGTTACTTCAACAATCGAATAGTAAAGCTCGCGATAGGTTCGGTAGAGGTCTCCAAGCGGGCGTCGAGGGGGTGCCCGCAGGGCTCCGTCCTCGGTCCGGCCTGCTGGAACCTAATGTTTGACGGTCTTCTGCGACGGCTGGAAGCAGAAAAAATAGAATTCGTGGCATACGCGGATGATCTCGCCGTCGTAATAAGCGGAAACTCGCGTAGAGAGATAGAGGTAGAAGGTCAACGCGCGGCGAACCTAATAACAAAATGGTGCGAGTTCGCGAAACTCCAGGTCTCGGAACGAAAAGACCGAAGCCATCGTCCTTAAAAACGAAGCGGTACAACGGAATCCAATCGGGAGCCGGGGAGGAGATCGACCGGATAGGAAGCGTAAACAAAATAGGAAAACCGCAGACTTCGTTAGTAGGCCACCAACCATTAGGATTAATAACGCGAGTATAAAGTTTAAAGGCGCGGTAAGATACCTGGGGGTCCACTTCGACGGTGGACTCGAGGTGCACACGCACTGCCGAAAGATAAGTAGCAGCGTCGAGCTACTATTCCGGAAATTCGGGCGTTTGGCGAGAGCGCAATGGGGATTGAGTCACGCGACGCTAAGAACAATTTATCAGGGAGTGATCGTACCGAAAATTACATACGCCGCGGCAGGTTGGTGGGACCTATGCACCAAGCAGGACATCCGAGTCCTTAGATCCGCCCAGAGGAAAGCCCTCATTTCTGTAGTAAAGGCATATAGAACCGCGTCCTTCGAGTCGTTGTGCGTCGTTGCCGGAGCGATGCCCGCGGAGATATTGATAGAGAAGTATGCGACGCGATATAGAGTCCGTAAGGGACAAGACGCGAAAATCGGAAACATAGAAATACCCGCGGGAACCGAGAAAAAAGTAGCGTTAGGGCAAATCCAGGACGAGGCGATAAACATGTGGCAGACAATGTGGAACTCGTCAAACAAGGGTCGTACCACGTTCGCCTTCTTCGACACAATATGGCTCAGAATGGCCATGAAATTATTCCAAACCGACCACTGGGTCACGCAGGTTCTCACCGGACACGGAAACTTCCGAGCACGTCTTACTAGTTTAGGGCTTGTGGACGGTGCCGCATGTGTCTACGATGGTCGAGAGGACACGATCCAGCACTTCCTGCTGGAGTGTACGGGCCTTGAAGCGCAAAGAGTCGCTTTGCGTGAGTTGGTTCCAATCGAGAAGTGGCGATGGCCGGAGGTGGCCCAGTTCCTCGTGTCAGATCCAGAGGTTTTCGCCGTCTTCGTCGATTACTGTCGAGAGACCCTTTGGCTGAAGGGATTCGAGAGCTGAATAATAAACGCGTCTTCAAGGAAGTACCTAACTGGAGCTTGTCGGGGGCTCTAGTAGTGGGAGGCAGCCTCGTAACCCTCTCGAGACAACTGCTCTCTCCGGGCGGTTCCTCACGTAACCGATAAGTCAGCTCGAAATTAGGCAGGTCCCTCCTCTAAAATAAAGTCATCCTCCCCTCCCTTCCAAAGACTTCCACCCAACAGGGTTAGAGCGTGTGTCCAGGTCGGGACACAAATGGACAGGCCTCCCCGTGGTCCCCGTGGGCGCGGCGGGCGAGATGCGGGACCGTACCAGCCTAACACGCATACCGTGTCCAACGGCGTAAGTGCGGTCCCTAGGAGGTAAATTGGTTGGAGGAGCAGGAGGGCTCGCTCGTCGCGGCTAAACTGTCCATCCTGCGTACGCCCGCAGGCGCTGCTGGATTTTTCTATTGCCGTTCTCGGGGCGGTTTCGTGGGACGGTGGGTAGCAGTTGTGGCGTATGCCCGTAGGGGCGAGGTAGCCGGAGTCTGTTGCTTTCGTGGCAACAGCTCTCACAATAACTGTCCCTATCTACTCCCCCCCGTGGATCACCACCTTGCCGTGGTGGGGGGGCCCACCCATCCTACACCACGGATGGGTGCTAAGAGTGATCCGTACCTAGGTTTTCATGGGTACACGTCCCAATCCAAGGTGGGAGGCATCGTGTCGATGGATGCATGGCTGTGGGGACTTTAAATAGCACAGTCCTGAACGATCCCTACGGGGTACCGGCCGACCCTCCGTAGTATTTAGGCTTGCTGTAGTATAGGAGGCTCTGCTACAGTTGACATCATTTCCTACCGCACTCGTGGGATGACTATGGAAAATGAACACTTAAAAACAAAACATTTTGACGTAGAGACGGAGGAGATTGAAGCGACCTTTAGGACGATACGTTCGGGCTCAACGACTTCCATGCCGGAAGATGTTAGCAATATTAGACAAATACAAAAGAAAAGAAAGAAATCAAATGAAGAATACGAAAACGAACAAAGTAACTTAGATAAAATTATCAGAACCAGGACGATATTAGAAGAATTTCTATTTAATGAGACAAACAAAATAAGTAAAACCGCGATAAAATTTATATTAGCTAAATGGGCCGTACTAGAAAATAAGCTTAATGAAGAAATTATTGAAAAAGAAAAATGGAAGTCAATATTTCAAGGTAGCAGAATAAAAAGTACTTACGCTGAGGTAACCTCGACGAAAAGCTCCGGAAGGCAATATGATGTTGAACCTAAAACAGAGAGAATAAACAGTAACAAAAGACATGAAGCTATAATAATTAAACCTGAAAAAGAAACTAACGACGATAGAACAAATGAAGATATTAGGACACAAGTAATAGATGAATTAAAAGGGATGGGATCAAAAACAAATTGAAAGTTAAAGGAATCAGAAACATCAAGAATAAGGCAGTAGTAGTTGAAGTAAATAGCAAACAAGACATAGATTTAATTAAAAAAGTTAATTTTAAAAAAAAGGGATTGAAAATTGAAGAACCGAGAAAAACCTCCCCATCTATCATAATATACGATGTGGAGAAAGAATACAAGCTTGAAGACTTAAAGGAAGATTTAATTGAGAAAAACTTCGATACAATACAAACAAATGAGACAGAAGAACTAAAAGAAAAGTTATTATGAAACACAGTTTTAAGACACATAATAATAATAATGTAAACTGGATAGTACAAGTACCAGGTAGATTCTTAGGAAGATTGGTTGAAAAGGGAAGAATATTTATGCAATGGAGAACTTATAGAATTAAAGAATACATAAATATCACAAGATGTTTAAATGCCTAGATATGGGCATATAGCAAAATTTTGCAAGGTCACAGATGAAATCTGTGGGAATTGTGATTGTGGTGAAAAAGGACACGTTAAAAAAGACTGTCAGAAAGAGACGCAATGTATAAATTGTGTACGCAGTAAAAGGAAAGAGGTCAAGCATAGCGTAAAACACAAAGAATGCCCTGAAATATAAAAAGTATTTAGAATTATACTATAATAAAATTGAATGGAACTAAGAATTGCACAAATAACGCACAAAGAGCAATGGCTGCTGCTGCCAATTTAGAACTCCTAATTGAAGAACTCCACATAGATATTTTGTGTATTCAAGAACCTTATACATACAAGGGCATGGTTCGCGGATACTCTGCAGGGTATCTATCTAAAATACAACCTGGAGTAGATAACCCCTGGGTTGCTGCCATAATTGCAAATGAAAAAATAGAGGCTTTTCATTTAACACACTTTGACACTCCTCATATAATGTGCTTCCAAGTTATGACTGAGATGGAGGACTTCTTCATTATAAATACTTATTGCCAATTCTCACTAAATATAGAGCCAATACTACTAATTGAGATGGAAAATATAATCAATAAATTAAATTCAAAAAAGATAATCATAACTAGGATGCCAATGCAAAATCAGATCTATGGTTTTTCTGAAGAAGTGGATGACCGAGGAAGAATCATGGAAGAATTATAATTGCAAATAGATTATACGTAATAAACGAAAGCCAGTGATACACCAACTTTTGAATGGTCAAACATCGACCCGAACCTTAGTCAGGGAGAACACACTGGTATATGCGAGGAGATGGAATGTTTCATTCAAAAAGCACATTACTAGTGACATAATTTAGTATCTCTTAGACTTAAAATAACGAAAAAAACAAAACGGAAAATTTATAAAATACAAAAACTAACACAAGAAGAAAGCCAATTTTGGAAACATTTAAGGAGCTCCTAATAAATCAATTATCCAAATATGAATGGCGTTGAATAAATTACCAAATAGATGAGCCAGTAGAAATGGCCTTGGTCAAAACATATTTACTATACTAGACCAAATATGCAAGAAATCTATTACCGTCTATAAGGAAAAAATCTAATATAAAAAGCAGTTCCTTGGTGAATGACAATATAGCCAAAAATGCGAAAGAAATGAATAAGGAAAGAAAAGATACAACAAACTAAGAAAACTAAAACTTTGGTGGACCTACTGAAGATGACAAAAAAAAAGAGCGGTACAAAAGAATTAGGAACAAATACGTGCAGAAATTAGAAAAGCTAAAATTGAACATTGGCAAAAATTTGTGACCACTGAATCAACTAGAGATCCATGGAGTATTCCTTATAAAATGTACGAGATAAAATCAAAAGAGATGAGGTAATAACCAATTAAGACTAGGATGAGGACAATACCATACCTGAAAGAACGATAAATTGCTATCCTAACTAAATGCGCCCAAAAGAACACAAGAAAATTGAAAAACGAACAAGCATCGACAAAGTTTACGAGGACATAAAACGATAAAAAACCGGTAACAATGGGAAATGAAATGACATTTCAAGAAATAAATAACGCGATTAAAATAGGCTCAAAAATAATTAAAGCACCGGAGTAGACAACCTTACAACGGAAATAATAATCAAAACAAGTATGGAAGGAAAAGCCTGAAAAATTTACACAACTCATCAAATAATTGCTTTTTAAGAGGAATATTTCCGATTGCAGGAAAATAGCCTAATGTTAACGTAATACCAAAAGTAATAAAAATAAGTACATTAACTATTACAGACCGATCTCAGTAATACGACAATGAGCAAGGTATACGAGGAGAATAATTGTGGAGCGAATGGAAGACAAGCTAAAATTATTAGAACTTGAAAGCCCAAACCAATATGGTTGTTAGACCAAGGAAAATCAACGGAATACGCATAAGTAACCTAATAAGAAGCTGTAAAAATACAGACAAAAAATATGTGGTTTGCAATCTTATAGACACCAAGGTGACTTTTGACAATCTATGGTGGCCTCTATCATAAAGAGACTGCTTAAGGAAATTGCAGCACAAAGCTATAAAATATAAATAGTATTTAAGTCATACTTTTAGACATCGAAAAGTTATATTAATACCAAAATATGAAAAATTTATGGCAAAAACCAAAACGGAAAGCGGATGCCAACAGGGATCCATTATAGCGACCAAATGCCTGGAAATTGGGTGCATGGATCTGCTACTAAACAATTATAGCAAATGCTTCCTGCTTAACGGCTGAAGCGGTGGCATATGCCGATGATTGTCGGCACTATTAATAAGAAAGAGTCTAGAGCCGAGTATCGAAAAACCAGCTAACCAAGTTATCAAATACCATATAGAGTGGTGAATACGCAAAGATACAGCTGGCAACGAAAAGACTGTTCGCGCTAATGTAAGGAACATTAGATAAGGCAAAAGACAAGAACACCATTATAAAAGTTCACAACGTTAAAATTAAATTTCGAAGTGAAACTAAATAACCTTGGGGGTTATATTGGATGAAAAATTGCAGTTTTATAAATCATGCAAAATATATTAGGGGTAAAAGTATAATTAATAATGGCATCAAAAGAATTGCGAAAGAAGAATGGGGAAAAAACAACAACGGAAGCAAAATAGTGTACAAAATGGAGCTATGCCGCTTGCAAGCTACGAGCCTTGGATGGTTTGACCAAAGTGGATAACGTTTCTGGTTCAAAAGAATCTAATGGTGCCACAGCGACCTTTAGTAAAATGATTAGAAAGGCAACGAGACTAACATCAACAAGTGAATGCAAACCATTTGCAGGTATCAAACCACTGATTTATAAATAATAGAACAAGAATCAAAAGTAAAGTTAGAAAATCATAAAGCGTAACATGGGGGAGAAAATACTCGTACAACCACAAGACCATGCAAATGAATTAGAGAAATTCAGCAAAAAATGAACACGAAGTAGAAGTAGGAGACAGAGTATGCAGGAAAGATGAGGCGCAAAGATGACTAAAGGAGACAAACATATGATTATATCTCTTGATTGTAGGCATGTGCCACAAACAACAGATGGTTTAGACAAACCGGGAATGTGTTATATTTTAACTGGATATGGACCATAAAAATACATTATCTAAAAGAGGTTTAGAAAAAAATGATAAAGCCCTTTTTTGCTGCAAACCAATGAAGGTGTGAAACAGTGTAAAACACATGATTAAGAGGTAAAGAGTACCAATACTTTCGATATCAAGAAATTGATCAAAGACCAAGCAATAAACCAAGAAATAATTAAAAACACAAAAAAAATTTGATAAATTTAACCAAATACGCAAAGAATATTCCACCTTAAGGAAAAATAAAGTAAATAGATAGTAGGACGAGTCCGCCTCCTCGTTGCTAGGGACGGGCAACGTCAGATGCATATCTGATGGCAAAGAGACTTCAATAATAAATAATAGAATAAATAAATAAAAGAGAAAAAGAAAGAGGGGGAAATGACCAAAGATCTCGAACCACCTTAAACGATGAATAAAGAATGAAAAAAAAAAATGTCCCTATATACTGTCTAGCGAAACCACTGCCAAGGGAAGAACGGGCTTGGAAAAATTAGCGGGGAGGAAAGAAGGGGAAAGAGACTTATGTTGAGCTGACTTAGTCTGGCACTGTAAGGTGGAGACATGAGAGGTTGTGCATAAGGGGGATGGCAACATACGCCGGTGAAATACACTACTTATAATCGTTTCCTTACTTACTCGGTTAGCGGGCGCGTGCCCAGAGGGCTTCGAGCCAGGCGGTTCACGGATTGTTTGTGTTCTAGAGCCAAGCGCTGTAAGAGTGGTGGAGGGACTCCGGCACGATCGCCGTGACATCCCGCGTGATCCGATTCGAGGGACACTGCCAGGCGGGAGTTTGACTGGGGCGTCGTACATCTGTCAAAGAATAACGCAGGTGTCCCTAAGGCCAGTCAGCGCGGACAGAAACCTCGCGTAGAGCAAAAAGGGCAAAAGCTGGCTTGATCTCGATGTTCAGTACGCATAGAGACTGCGAACGAAAGCACGGCCTATCGATCCTTTTGGCTTGAAGAGTGTTTCAGCAAGAGGTGTCAGAAAAAGTTACCACAGGGATTAACTGGCTTGTGGCGGCCAAGCGTTCATAGCGACGTCGCTTTTGATCCTTCGATGTCGGATCTTCATATCATTGCGAAGCAGAATTCGCCAAGCGTCGGATTGTTCACCCTCCAACAGGGAACGGGAGATGGTTTAGACCGTCGTGAGACAGGTTAGTTTTACCCTACTGATGACTAGTCATTGCGATAGTAATCCTGCTCAGTACGAGAGGAACCGCAGGTTCGGACATTTGGTTCACGCACTCGGTTGAGCGGCCGGTGGTGCGACAAGCTACCATCCGTGGGATAATGCCTGAACGCCTCTAAGGCCGTTATCCTCTCTAGTAGAAGGTGGCAATGATATCTCTAGGAGTCTCGTGAGTCGAAAGGCTTCAAAACAATGTGACACTATTAGGCGGCCGGTCCTCGGGCCGGTCGTCGCAGAGCCCGTGTTTGCTGTACGGCGCCATCGCCCGTCGTCGGGATCTCACGCTACGACGGCACGGCGTCTAACGGCGATCATGGGTTTTCGCAGTTCGATGTCACAGACTCGGAATCGTCTGTAAACGACTTAGGTACCTGGGGGGGTGTTGTACTCGGTAGAGCAGTTTACCACGCTGCGATTCTGTTGAGACTCAGCCCTCGGCTTGGGGATTCGTCTTGTCGGTTAGACGAGGACCCCCACACCTTCGACGGCGAAAAGCAACACGCCGCGAACGAACTTGGATGAATTTCTCGCTCGCCGGCGAAAGCAAACGCCGCGAAACGGACTTGGAAAAATTTCTCGCTCGCCGGCGAAAGCAGCACGCCGCGAACAAATTTGGATGAATTCTCGCTCGCCGGCGAAAGCAACACCGCCGCGAGCGAACTTGGAAGGAAATTTGTCGCTCGCCCGGCGAAAGCAACACGCCGCGAGCGAACTTGGAAAAAGCGGCGTCGTGCGGCCGGTGGTGTCGCCGCACAACGAAAGCAAACACCAGAGATCGGACTTGGGTTACGGGCGGCGCGTGCCGCCGGAGGTGTAGCCAGCCAACGAAGGCCAACACGCACGATCGGACTTGGGTTAGAGCGGCGCCGCCGTGCCGCCGGAAGGTGTCGCCCGCCAACGAAAAAACACGCCACGATCGTACTTGGGTTACGGGCGGCGCGTGCCGCCGGAGGTGTCGCCCGCTAATCAAGGCAACACGCCGCTATCGGGCCTGGAAAAATTTCTCGCTCGCCGGGTGAGAGAAACGCGCCGCGAGCGAACTTGCGCCTGTTCCCGAGTTCTCGCTTGTACCGCTAACGAGCGAGCTAAATGAGATTAATTAATATGGGACGCATCGGAAAGTTTATTCGTGCAAACACTCCGGTTTCGCTTATCGGCACTCCTGCCTGCATTCGTCCACGTATCGGTCGTAGAATCTCGAAAATTGTGCATCCGAAGAGAGTGGTAGCCGGGAAAATTAGCAGATATCGTAATAATCGTGTCGCGCGGTCGTGCGGAGCGTCGAAAAGTACGAAACCTTGTCCGAAACGTATTTCCTATCGTAGCATTATCTCCTCGTAGCGGCGCTACTCGCCGTCAAGTGCCCCGGATGGGTACCGCCGGCGGGCGACGGACTTGGTGAAATCATTCGCGTCAGCTCCGGAGGTGTCGCCCGTCCCGGAGGTGCCGTCCGTCCCCAAGTTGACGCCGGCCGTTATGTGGTGCCGCACGTTATAATACGCCCCCCGTAACCGAGCCGTCTTCGGTTGCACGCGCGCGCCGTGATGGAGCATTTGGGCGAGTGTCCCGACCAGTAAAATCGAGGTCCACCGCAGCTTGCGTTGTTGCGACTCATAATAATTCGAAAATATAGGTATCAGCAAGTTGGGTTTGAGAGACCGTTCGAGTTAGTAATGGACAGCGCCTCATGTCGAGCGAAGCCGCGAATGTACGTTAACTTTCGTCGAAACGTTTTTTACGTAGCTCTCCCTCGTTGCGGGCCGTAAATGTCGTTTAAAATCGGTATAAAAAATTTAAAAGGTTTTAATTTTCGGAAAATAAAGTTTCCATGAAAAAAATTGTAATTTACATACTACGTAATAAATTTTTACAAGCTTTTTTGAGCGACTTTAAAAAAATAAAAAAAATTAATGCATCTTGTTTTTTGCTTTTTTATAGTAAAAATTTTTAAATTTTGTAATGTGACATTTTTTCTCGATATTCATTTTTGCGTAGATCAAATAATAAAAAATTAATTTACTTGTACAATACCCCAAAAAACAGGAGAGTTATCGAAAGTTCATTTTTTAAAAAAGTTTTTTAAGAAAAAAAAAAAGGGAAATCATAAAAATTTTATATTTAAAAAGAAAATTCCAATAAAAAAAAAAATATATTTGTTCATTGTAAAGTGTAATAAAAATTTTTAATCCTATATAAATTCTTGTCAATTTTAAAGTTATTAATATTTATATTTTTTTTAAAATTTGAGAAAAGTATTTCTCAAGAAATAAAAAGTAAATTTTTTCAAAAAATAAATAAATTTTTTTTTTATATAAAAAAACTATATTTTTAAAAAAAAGTGGGCATCGGAACAATAAGATGTCAGAAGGTTTTCACTTTTTATTCTTAAAATATATATGTTTGTAGATTTTTTAATTAATTTTAATTTTATCGTTTTCATCACAAATCATCACATCATCATTGAAATTTTATTTTCAAAATTTTTCATTTGTATTATAATCACCAACACATTTTCAGCGCTGTAGAATAAAAGTATGTTTTTTTTAAAAATAGAACGTTTTTTCCCTAATCGCATAAAAAAAAAAAGATCTAAAATAGATTGAAAAAGAGGGGAAAAAATATATTATTTTGTTTTTTTAAAAATAAAATTAAAAATATTTTTAAAATATATTTTACTACAATTTTTATTTTCTAAAAATATACACCATTTTGTTTTTTTAAACTTTTTCGTGTAAAAATTTTTTTTTTTTAAAAAATTTTAAACATCCCTTCTATGGATCGTAACCGAAATAAAAACCCCCAACCTAAATTTTTTCTTTCTTTTATTTTTAGTATAAAATTTGAATTGAATTTTGATAAATATAATTTAATATTAAAATAAATTTTAATATTCTGATATAATGCAAAATGTATTATGCGATAATTTTTTATGTCCCAAAATCTTTATCGAATGACGTTGGACTTTAAAAAAGAATTCACTGTCCGTTCGCAAAATTAAGCAACAAAATGTAGCTTAAACTAAAATTTTAAAAAATAAAAAAATTTTTATGAAAATTGCAAGTCAATGAAAAATGTTATAGAAAATTTTATTAATATCAATTTTTTTTATATTTTTTTTGTTATTGCAATTTAAATTTTTAATGTTAATACATTGTTTTTAAACCCCTTACGCAAATATTACAGACATGATTTAATCAAGAAGTTTTACAGTACATACAATGACCCAGAAAAAAATATCCATGTTAAAGTTTTCCCCAAAGTATTTTATCATTGATGGATTTCTAGTAACCCGTAAATTTTTAACCAATTCAAAAAAAAAGTGAAAAAAGATCCCCTTTTCCCAAAGTCATTGTTACTGAATACTTCTTTTTTTCGCGTGATATAAAGCTAATTCTAGGTGTGTGCCGCAACAAATCAAAATTGTCATAATTTAAAATTAAACGCAAAAATGTCTTTAAAAATTTGGGTTTTAAGTATTTTAAATTTAAAAACAAAATTTTTTTTTTAATTTAAATTAAATTTTTTAAATTAAAAATTTTTAAATTTAAAAAATAAATTATAAGTATACTTTGGGGAAAAACATTGCAATTAAATATATCCCATGTATTTCTACTTTTATTGGTTCTTCGTACTTGCGGAAACATAAAATTTTTTTTTTCTCTTCTATACACATTGCGTATCTTTAAATAGATCTCGAAGGCTCGTTGATTTGATGAAATCTGGTCTTTAAAAACCCGAATTTTTAAGAAAATTAAAGATAAAGGATTCGTTACTTACTTTTTTTACTAACATTGTAAACCCAATTTATATATGTCAGGTTGTTTCCGATACATAAAAATATAATGTCGGGTTTCTTATTGCTTACCGAAGGGGATGCTTTTTTGAGAAAAAGAAATCGACTTTATTATTTTTTTATACGTGAACACTTTTTAATGGGTATATAGAAAAATATAATTTAATAATAAGAAAAAAAAATAAGTAAAATTAAAAAACTTTGTATAAATTTTATAAAATTTTTTTTGTTTTTTTAAAAAAAATTTTTTTTCTAAAAATAAATAATCAATAAAAATTTATATAAATATAAAAGTTATTTAATAAATTTTTAGTAAATATAATAAGTCATGTAATAAATTTTATATATGACTTATTATATTCAGAGATTAAATTTATTATATGCACTTATATTTATTAAAAATTATTATATGACTTATGAATATTATATTATATTGATAGATAAAAATTATATCTACAGATGAATTAAAAACTATTTTATAGTAAAATTTTAGTAAAATTTGATTATTAAATTTTACTTATGTTATTTTATTTATATAATAAATATATATTTTATCATATATCCAATTTCACAAGTGTTCACTATGTATATAGAGTGATAAAGTCGATTTTTTTTTCTTCTCATTAAAAACATGTCACTGTTGTAGCAGATAGGCAAACCCGAAATAATGATGTGTATGGATTGAAAACACCCTGTAAATGTATATCTTATTTCAGATTATATAACAGAAAAATATTAAAGTATTAAAATATAGCTACAAGATATGAGAAGATTGAATCGATTTAGACTTTCAAAAATTTTTTAAATATTTGTGTTATTACATATATACATTATTTATAAATAAACTTTACAAAGTTATATATACCGACCTCAGAATAGCTGCCCAAATTAAACCATGAGAGAATTTACGTGGAGCATATGTTTGGTATAATGAGAAATAAATATCACTGATGTTAAATCCTATAGTCCCATAAAATACCATACCAATTTTATAAAAAGACATAATAAAATCCCATCCTATTGTCATTCTAATTGTCCATTTTATACAGTAGTCGGTATTCTTTTAAGTTCCAAGCATTTCCAATGTATCATCCACGACAGAAAGTTTATATAAACACGATTTTAATTTCTTAAAGAATAATCATAATTGTATCAAATTACAGTTAAAAATCAATATTCAAACCAATTATATAATTCTTTTCTAAATATTTTGTCAAAATTAAAACTGACGATTTTAAAACAAACATAAGTCGATATTTGTTTTTTGTTTAAAGATTACAATTAGTATTCTCAATACAAAGTATTCTCATGTGATAAAATTTAAGCGTAATTATTTGAACAATAATATAATTCATAATTTTTACCTTATAACGACACAAGTTGATGAAATTGACCCAATCTCACAAAATATTATTACTATATCAGTCCAGGCCAGATTCTTGTTCACCAGTGTAGACTAAATAATAAAAGAGGTACACGTAGAGGCTCCATGTGATTAAAAAATACAGACTAGTGAGGTACGGCCTGGGTCGTCAAGAGGATATTCGAAAAAGCTCAAGCTACAGAATGATCCAACGATCAATAATGGGGACAGTGCTGCCTGAATCGTCTCCGTCATGATTTTCGAAATCATAAATTTAAATTACGTTTTATTATGTGAGATACTTTGTGTTTGATGTCATCGAAAATTAAAGAAATATATTCATTTTCTTTTCGCACCTCCTGCAGGAAACTTTACAAGAATTATACTGCAAATTAATGTTGAAATTTTTATTCGACCGATGAATATCGACCGGTTAAAATAAAAGGTGAATAATCTAATAAGAGAGACCCTTTTTTACGCAAAATTATTATCTGCATACCGTATATATAATTTATAAAACATGTACGGTCATGAATATCAAATTCTTGTAATATTGTGTCATTTGAAAATTGAGAGATTCTGCAATACTTATACAAAAAATAACCTTCAGATAAAATGATTTTAAATTGTGGCGATTGACAATTTCTATAACTAAAATTTTATTATTAGTACGTTTATTATCATGATGAAAGGAAACTGCTTAGTTATATTAAAACATAGATATGTTTTCATTTTTTTACAAATTTATCTGTTAAAATTCGAGCAGACTTTATTTGTTTTATGGATTATAAATGAAAAATTAACTTTAGATAATCATTGCTGTTACATATGTATATGACGCTAATATTTAACGACTATAAATATAAATATTAAATGTATGTATATATAATCTCATTTTTAATACTCAGTAATATAGATGTATCTTTTTAATAAAACTTTAAGTCCACGTTACAAACAAAAAATTTTGAACATATACTTTCATTTTTTTTAAACACTAATCAGAAATCTTTAAGTGTATTATATTGCAGGAAGCGTTGAAATATCTATTGGAGGAGCCAATATGGAACAACAGTAGAAACAGATAATTAAGTTTAGATCACTTTTTTCCTTCCGGACTGTTATTTGTACATATATAATTTTTGAGTATAGCAAAATGACCAAGAAAATATTCTCGTGACATATTTTAATAATGTACATAAATTCAATATCTCAAATGAGGTATAAATTAATGAGGTATAAATTAATCTTTTAAATTGAATAAATGAAAAGTGAAGATGTATATCAAAGCAATTTAATTTGTTTTACAAAATTTGAGAGAATAAATAAGTAAAATATATGTATTATGATATATATTGAATAAGACATAATTACATTACTGTGTTATATTTATTTTTTGCAAAATATATTATCATACCAAATAAAAAGGTTATCTATATACAAAAAATCTTTATATATTATACAAAGATAAATTGAAATAAAAAAAAATTATAATACTTTGTAATTGTGTAAAGAAAATTTCGTTCTATGTAATTTATTTGTTATAAAATTACTGTATGTGTATATATTTTTCTTTATATAACTTGAGAAAAATGCTTTCTAAGAAATAGAAAGTAAATTTATTTTCAAAAAATAATACACAAATTATTTTTTTCTTATATATAAAATTTATATTTTTTAAAAAAAGTAAGCATACGGACACAATGAATGTATGTCAGAAGGTTTTTACTGTTTATTCTTATATATAAGTTTATGCATGACTTTTATATTAATTAATTTTTATTGATTACATAATATCATCATATCAATAATCAGAAGTTATATTCATTTGTATTATAATCACCAATACGGCTGCAACTGCTGTGTAGAACTGAAAAGTATGTTCTTCTTTTACATGACAGAAATGAGTTTTTTTTTACCAATCGATAGATACACAAAATTCTTTTATTAAACTTTGTCGTATTAATTTTTATTTTCATAAATATTAAGACATACCTTACGTATGAAATCGTAACCGAAATAGAAAAGTCCCATACCATAAAATTTTACTTCCCTCCGTTTTATTTGTAATATAAATTGTAGAATCTGAATTTTTAGATAAATATATAATTCGATATATTATAAGATATAAACATTATATGTATACTAGATGCTATATGATATTATGGGCGGCCATAATTTACCTGTTCCCGAAAGTCTTTATCCGAATTATTATTAGACAAATTATAAAGAATCGCTACTGTCTCGTTTGCCTGAAATTTTATGCATACAAAATTATAGTTTATAAACTGAAAATTAAAATATGTAAAATAAAATAATTTTATGGAAATTGCTGATGTCAATATCAATGTTATTAGCTAATGATTTTTAATATTGTATATTTTAAATCTATTATTGTTATTTCTAATTAAATTTTAATGATTAATAATTACTTTACTCTGTTATACCTTATCGTAAATAATTTGACAGATATGATTCAATGCAAAAAGTTTTGCAGTATATACAACGGCCCAGATATAAATAATTATTTTAGAGAAAACATTTTCGAATGTATCCTTATTATTGTCTTTATATGTTGCATAAATTCCGCAACACAATTCAACAAAAAGCATAAAATAAGATGTCATTTGCAATGTCATTTGTATACTGAATACTTTGTTTAGCTCGCGTGATATAAAGCATAATTCCAGGTGAATGTGCCTGCAATCAAATAATAATTGTCACAATTAAATTACACTACAGTATGTGTTTAAACTTGGATAAAGATATTTTCAATATAAAAACAATTGATTTTTTAATTACAAGATATCAAATTATAATTAAAATGTTTAATTAAAATATAAAATTATGTGTACTTTGCAATTTATACATTCTTATTACATTATAATCCACATGTATTGTCTACATTTTTTTGGATCTTCTGTATTTTGCGGAATACCTAAAATTAATTTATTTCTCCTTCTAGTACACATTGCATTATCTCTAAACAGATCATGAATGTGTTCGTTGATTTGATGATATCTGGTGCTTATATACCT
The DNA here is from genome assembly GCF_048542155.1 of Nylanderia fulva. Classification (NCBI taxonomy): domain Eukaryota; kingdom Metazoa; phylum Arthropoda; class Insecta; order Hymenoptera; family Formicidae; genus Nylanderia; species Nylanderia fulva. Next base: position 16,515 of record NW_028190789.1, on the reverse strand, counting down.
AAATTTATAATGAAAAATTAAAATTAAAGGATTCGTTATCTACAATTTTTTACCAACATCGCTAAACATATACATATATGTATACATATATCTTATTTTATATTATGTAAAAGAGAAATCTTAAAGAGTATTAAAATAATGCTAAATGAAATAAGAAGATTGAATAGATTTAAGCTTTCAAAAAATTTTTTAAAATATTTTTGTTATATACACATTATTTATAAAAAAACTTTACAAAGCTGTATATCGTATACCGACCTCAGAATAGCTGCCCAAATTAAACCATTGAGAGTATTTACGTGGAACATATGATTTGCTATAAATGGTATCCAAATATTACTGATGTTAAAATCCTGATAGTTCCATAAAATATCGCACAAATTCATAAAAAGAGTTATCAAAATCCATCCTATTGTCATTTTGATTGTCCATTTATACAGTAGTCTGTATTCCTTTGACGTTCCAAACATTTCCAATGTATCATCCACGACAGAAAGTTTATATAAACACGTTTTTAATTTCTTAAAATATAATTATAATTTAATCACTTTAAAGCGTAAAAATCAATATAAATGCAAGAAATATATAATTATTTTTTCTGAATGTTTTGTCCGTGATGATAATACAATTATTAAAACGTATTTTCTAAAAACATTATTTAAACATAACTCGATATTTGTTCTTTTGTTGAAAGATTGAAATTAATATTCTCAATACCAAGTACTCTAATATGATAAGATTTAAGCGTAATAATTTGGACAATAATTTTTACCTTATAACGAAACAGGCTGATGAACATTGACACAGTCGCACAAAAGATTATTACTATATTACTCCAGGCCGTGTATAGGTTATTATTGTAGAGTAAATAATAATAGAGGCACACGTAAAGGCTCCATGAGATTAAAAAATACAGACTAGTGAGGTATAACTTGGGTCGTCCAAGAGGATATTCGAAGAAGCTCAAGCCGCAGAATGATCCAATGATTAGTAATGGGGACATCGCTGCCTGAATCGTCTCCGTCATGATTTTCGAAAATCATAAATTTAAATTACATTCTATTATGTGAGGTACTTTGTGTTGATGTCAGCGAAAATTAAAAATGTGTTTTTACTTTTCTTCCGCACATCCTACAAGAAACTTTACAAGAATTATACTGCAAAATATGTTGAAATTTTTATTCGACCGCTAAATATCGACCGGTAAAATAGACAGATACACAATCTAATAATATGGAAGACTTTTTTCGCGCAAAATTATTATCTACGTAGCGTATATAATTTATAAAACGTTATTGGTTATGAATAACAAATTCTTGTAATATTGTGTTACATGAAAATTGTAGGATTCTGTATAACTTATACAAAAAATAATCTTTAAATAAAATGATTTAAATTGTGGGGATTAACAATATATATAATTAAAATTTTATTATTAATACGTTCGTTATTATTAAAGGAAACTGTCAATTATATTTCAAAAATATGAGTTATTTATTCATTTCTTTGCAAACTTATTTGTTAAGATTATAACAGATTTTATTTATTTGATTATTAAATGAAAAATTAATTTTAGATAATTATTACATATGTATATGTCGCTAATATCGAACATGTTAATATAAATATTAAACATATGTATGTATATAATTTAATTTTTAATGCTCAAATATGTTTCTTTTAAAAAAAATTGATACATAATCGTGTATCAAGAGACACGGTAGTGTCTCGCGACCAGTTAAGGACGTAGCCGAGACACCGTGTATCTTAACGCGAGTCGGACATTTGAGTCTTTATAATATTTCGAATTCTCAATAACGGCTGAAGCAATCGAGTTTATACTAGACTTAATCGATAGATTGAGTTTGAATTATATAATAAAAGTGTCTTTATTTCTGCTCTACGTGATTTGTAAGCAGAGATATAAAATGCAAAGTCGAAATATGAAAAATTTCTTTTAAGAAACGTCCCCGTCATCATTGTCATCATCGACCACGCAAACATAGTAGTATCGTGCTACACGTATTCACACGTATACAACACATGCGCACACATATATCACACGTACACAACACATAAATAGATGCATGTATTGGAAATGTCCATCTCGCACGTTTTACAACAGACGGCGATAGTTGCCCTCCGCTATATTGACAGCGTGCGGGGTTAGATATTTTCAATCAATCAACGTGCGGGGTTAGATATTTTCAATTTCAATTTTTACATTCAATTTTAATGTTATTATTTGCAAATTTATGGTCATAATATTTCAATAATATTTCAATTATATAAATGCCTATGTATGAGTATGCATATATTTTTAATAATAGTTGCCCTCCGCTATATTGACAGCGTGCGGGGTTAGATATTTTCAATTTCAATTTTTACATTCAATTTTAATGTTATTATTTGCAAATTTATTGTCATAATAATTTATGTGCAAGTTTACAGTCTGTGATACAAAATCAGATATTTTGCTATTATTTCAATAATATTTCAATTATATAAATGCCTATGTATGAGTATGCATATATTTTTAATAATTTTCTTAATTAGCTTCTATATTTTTTTCAGTTGTACATCAAGCAGGTAGCATTATCAGCTCACTTGTGAGCATGGGTTGGGCAATGGCTAGTTATCATCGCAGCATTCGATTAGCTTAACAAGATAAATCTAATATCAGTGCTATAGGAACTATTTTACAATTTTTCTGGCATTTTCTTATTGCAGGTACATATATATCCAATAATTAATATACAAAATTAAATATTATTCATCACACACTTTGTATCAAAATAATATATTTTTTAAAATTTATTTTAAATTTATTTAATCATTTTTATCATTGTGATTGTAGTGGCAAGGATCTTATTGCTCAGTGTCATTGCAAGCATCTGGCCTGTATATACCATAATATATTGTGTAATACATTGGCTAAGTATGACAATATAGATTTTGATAGATTCCCATGGAATATTGGAATTTTGTCGGACTTACAGTCATCCACCACATATGCAGCCTACAATTAAAGAACGCATTTATTCCATATGATTTGCTTCCGTTATTGGAATATTTAAAATAAAAATTTTATTAATAAATCTCGATGAAATAATTTATAAGAGGTTGAAGAAACTATGAAACAAATTCAGTCTCATAAAAGGGTAGTTGGAACAATAGTGGTGAATGCAGAAGGTATTACATGAGATCATTGACATGATTTACTTGTAGTTGTAAACAAAGTTTATAAAATTATATTTGTTTTAGGTATTCCTATAAAGTCAACATTAGATAATACGACAACAGTTCAATACGCAGGTTTGATAAGTCAATTGTCAGATAAAGCTCGTTCTGTCGTACGTGACTTGAATCCAACAAATGATTTAACTTTCTTGCGCATACGTAGCAAAAAACATAAAATTATGATGGCACCAGATAAAGAATTCATATTAATAGTAGTACAAAATCCAGTTGATTGATATTTAAAAGAAACAAAAATATATTTCAAAGTTAAGATTTATTTTTTTGGTTGTTAATTTAATCTGTATGCTACATTGGATGTTAATATCTATTCAATTAAATAAAGAAAAATAAAAGAATAAAGCTTAAAAATTATACAAAATGCAGTATTTAATTACTAATTTAACAAATTATGAACTTTTAGAGTTTTTAAATAGTGCTTTTTTCTTTGGTAACAATATTATATTTTTAAGTTTGATAATTATGAAAATATGTATATATAGTAATTCATGGCATGTTTATTTTTGTATTTAATACAATTATAAATGTACATTTCTCATCAATAAAATATCACAGTATCTTTTTTATAATTTAATTTTAATATTGAGATTGTTTTTATTCAGTGGAAAAAAAAATGTGTAGTTGGTCCCTATTAATTATACATACATATAAGAGTGTCGCACAAATAATTCTATGCAGTCTTTTTAAGATAATATAAAAATACTTATAAATATAATCAATTAAAATACATATAATCAAAATTGTATGTATTAAATTCAATAGCATATAAAAAAGATTTTTTAAAATTATATATATATAATAAAAATCCAACATTTTATATATATATATATATATATATATATATATATATATAAATATATATTTATTTATTGTATATCATAAATATATATTTATTTATTTATATTTACCTATCTTTTTTTTATATATATGGTAGAAATACAATGTATGAGTTATTTTATTTTGCAAAATTTTTGAAAGTTAAACTATTAATTACAATGAAATTATTTCATATAATACCGAGATTCTTTTCATAATAAAGATTAAGAGAGAGTTAGATTTTATCATAAGATTTATAAAAGTCATAAGATAAGGTTAATTGCATATTGTATAGTTTATCTCTCATTTTTTAAAGTAAATAAATATCAAAGTTACATTGCTTGAACTGGTGCGTTTGAAGTATGTTGTCTTTTTGAGGGATGCAAGACAATATAGTACAAAAGCATTGCTGTAATTCCCAAGAAAAAGGAAATGATACAAATAATATACAAATAATAAAGATTATATTAAAGTACTAAGCCTCTTTAACTGCAGGAGGACAAGCATATTGCCATAATAAATTTGCTGCAATATTTTCAAAAAAGCAGATAACATAGAAAGATAGATGTTTTCAAAATGTTTTGCTATCTACAGCATTGAGATATATAAAAATGTGCACTATGCCAATAACGGAAGCAAATAATATGGAATAAATGCGTTCTTTAATTGTAGGCTGCATATGTGGTGGATGACTGCAAGTCCGACAAAATTCCAATATTCCATGGGAATCTATCAAAATCCATATTGTCATACTTAGCCAATGTATTACACAATATATTATGGTATATACAGGCCAGATGCTTGCAATGACACTGAGCAATAAAATCCTTGCCACTACAATCACAATGATAAAAATGATTAAATAAATTTAAAATAAATTTTTAAAAATATATTATTTTGATACAAATTGTGTGATGAATAATATTTAATTTTGTATATTAATTATTGGATATATATGTACCTAAAATAAGAAAATGCCAGAAAAATTGAATTTGCTTATTTATTTAAAGATGCTTATCATATACAAAAATGAATGATATAATCTCTAAAAACTCACCTTTAAAAAAAGGTAAAAAAAGGCGACCAGTTAAGGGCACGCCATTAACAAAAATTATCCATTGCAAACCCATGTACAATAGAATTGTATGAAAAATTATCGATTATAAACCCATGTACAATCGTAACAAAAGTAATGAAATAAAAAAAAAATTGCGCCAAGTGAAAGTAGAAACTTGTACCAGTGGAAAATTAAAGTTGCAGACATATATAGAGTCGTATAATGAATCAATAAAAATTTAAATTTGCAAATGTAGAATTGTACCATAAAAAAACTTATCTTATAAAAAAAAAGATAAACAAGATGCCAAGTCCATGCGCCATGTGAAAAAGTGTTAAACAAAAAAGTATTTTTAAGTAAAAAAATCTATCAATTGACAAAAATTTATGTTCTAAAATTAATATCTCTACAAAAAGTAATGTCCAATTATTGCGCGAATAAATAAACATTTTTATAAAAATTAAAATTTAAAAACTTATGCAAATTTAAAATTAATATAAAATAAAAAGAAATAAAAAAATTTTAGTTAAAAAACTAGGCGCGCTGCTAAATAATATTCTAATGATATTAAAATTAAATTGTTATTTTTAAACTCATTGCAGCGCGCCCAGTTTTTTTAACTAAAATTTTTTTATTTCTTTTTATTTTATATTAATTTTAAATTTGCATAAGTTTTTAAATTTTAATTTTTTATAAAAATGTTTATTTATTCGCGCAATAATTGGACATTACTTTTTGTAGAGATATTAATTTTAGAACATAAATTTTTGTCAATTGATAGATTTTTTTACTTAAAAATACTTTTTTGTTTAACACTTTTTCACATGGCGCATGGACTTGGCATCTTGTTTATCTTTTTTTTTATAAGATAAGTTTTTTTATGGTACAATTCTACATTTGCAAATTTAAATTTTTATTGATTCATTATACGACTCTATATATGTCTGCAACTTTAATTTTCCACTGGTACAAGTTTCTACTTTCACTTGGCGCAATTTTTTTTTTATTTCATTACTTTTGTTACGATTGTACATGGGTTTATAATCGATAATTTTTCATACAATTCTATTGTACATGGGTTTGCAATGGATAATTTTTGTTAATGGCGTGCCCTTAACTGGTCGCCTTTTTTTACCTTTTTTTAAAGGTGAGTTTTTAGAGATTATAAAAATATTTACATGATTAATTTTTCAAGAAAATAAAATGTTTCCATGATAAAATTGTAATCTTACATTACTACGTAATCAATATTTTACAAGCTTTTTTGAGCGACATTTAATTGAAATAATTAAATAAACATTAGATGCATCTTGATTGTTGCATTATTTTATAGTAATTAATGTCAATTTTTGTATATGTTGACATTTTTTCTCGGTATTCATATCTTGCGTTAGCATCACAATAATACATAATTAATATACTCGTACCATATATACCAATAATACAGGAGAAATTATCGAGAAGTTTACTTATTCAAAAGTTTTTTAAGAATAATAAAAATGTATAATCATAAAAATTTTATATATTATATAAGGATAAATTCCAATAAAACAATAATAATATATTTGTTTATTGTAATAGTGTAATAGAAAATTTAATCCTATATAAATTCTGTGTCATATATAAAGTTATTATATATTTATATCTTCTTTTATAATTTGAGAAAAGTATTTCTCAAGAAATAAAAAGTAAACTTATTTTTAAAAAATAAATAAATTTTTATTTTTTATATATAAAACGTATATTTTCTAAAAAAAAGTGGGCATACGGACACAATGAATGTATGTCAGAAGGTTTTCACTGTTTATTCTTATATATATATATATATATATATGTTGTATGACTTTTATATTAATTAATTTTCATTGATTACATCATCATCATCATCATCAAATGATATTATGAACTTATCAAAATCTATATTCATTTGTATTATAATCACCAACACAGTTGCAGCTGTCGTGTAGAACTGAAAAGTATGTTCTTCTTTAACATAATAAAAGCGAATTTTGCCCTAATCGCATAAATTGAAAATAAGATCTAAAATATGCATTGTAATGATGAATAATATATATTGCTTTTTTTGAAACATAAAATTAAAAATATATTTTACTTAAATATTTTTATTATCTAAGATATATACACACAGTTTTGTTTTTTATTAAACTTTGTCGTGTATTAATTTTTTTTTATAAATATAAAGACATACCTTACGTATAAGATCGTAACCGAAATAGAAAAGTCCCATACCATAAAATTTTATTTCTCTTCGTTTTATTTGTAGTATGAATTGTAGAATCTGAATTTTTAGATAAATATAATTCGATATATTACATGAAATTTAAACATTACATGCATACTAGATGCTATATGATATTATGCGATAATAATTCACCTGCTCCCGAAAATCTTTATCCGAATGATCGTTGGACAGTTTATAAAGAATTGCCACTGTCTCGTTCGCCTGAAATTATACGCACACAAAATTGTAGTTTATAAACTAAAAATTAAAAAAAATAAGAAATATAATTTTATGAAAATTGCTAATGTCAATGAGAAATGTTATTAGCTAATGATTTATTAATATTAACTTTTTTATATTTATTATTGTTATTGCTAATTAAATTATAATGATTAATTACATTAGTCTGTTATACCTTATCGCAAATAATTTGACAGACATGATTCAATGCAAGAAGTTTTACAGTACATACAATGACCCAGACATAAATATCCATGTCTAAATGTTGTTCCAATGTATCTTCATCATTGTATGGATTCTCTAGATATATCCCGTAAATTTTGCAACACAATTCAATAAAAAACGTGAAATAAGATGCCATTTCCAATGTCATTTGTATACTGAATACTTCATTTATCTCGCGTGATATAAAGCATAATTCTAGGTGAATGTGCCTGCAATCAAATCATAATTGTCATAATTAAATTAAACTGCAGAATGTCTTTAAATTTGGTTTCAAGTATTTTCAATATAAAAACATAATTGATTCTTTAATTATAATATATCAAATTTTAATTAAAATGTTTAATTAAAATATAAAGTTATAATGTATACTTTGCAAATACATTGCAATTACATTATAATCCACATGTATTGTCTACATTTTATTGGTTCTTCTGTACTTCGCGGAATACATAAAATTAATTTATTTCGTCTTCTAGTACACATTGCGTTATCTTTAAATAGATCTCGAATGTGCTCGTTGATTTGATGAAATCTGGTGCTTATATACCTGAATTTAATGAAAAATTAAAATTAAAGGATTCGTTACTTACATTTTTTTACTAACATTGCTAAACATATATATTATATATGTACAGGGTGTTTCCGATACATACACATCATAATGTCGGGTTGCTTATCTGCTTACCGACAGGGGCATGCTTTATGAGAAAAAGAAATCGACTTTATTACTTTGTATATACAGTGAACACTTGTGAAATTTGACTATATAGATAAAATATATATTTAATAATATAGATAAAATAACATAAGTAAAATTTAATAATACATTTGTATTAAATTTTACTAAAAATATTTTTTTGATTTATTTTTAATATAATTTTTATCTATAAATATAATAAATCATATAATAAATTTATAGTAAATATAAAAGTTATATAATAAATTTTTAGTAAATATAATAAGTCATATAATAAATTTATTATATGACTTATTATATTCAGAGATTAAATTTATTATATGACTTATATTTATTAAAAATTAATTATATGACTTATGAATATTATATTATATTGATAGATAAAAATTATATTACAGATGAATTAAAAAATATTTTATAGTAAAATTTTAGTAAAATTTGATTATTAAATTTTACTTATGTTATTTTATTTATATTAATAAATATATATTTTATTCATATTATCCAATTTCACAAGTGTTCACTATGTATATAGAGTGATAAAGTCGATTTTTTTTTCTCATAAAACATGTCACTGGTGTAGCAGATAGGCAACCCGACATAATGATGTGTATGGATTGAAAACACCCTGTAAATGTATATCTTATTTCAGATTATATAACAGAAAAATATTAAAGTATTAAAATATAGCTACAAGATATGAGAAGATTGAATCGATTTAGACTTTCAAAAATTTTTTAAATATTTTTGTTATACATATATACATTATTTATAAATAAACTTTACAAAGTTATATATACCGACCTCAGAATAGCTGCCCAAATTAAACCATTGAGAGAATTTACGTGGAGCATATGGTTTGGTATAAATGAGAAATAAATATCACTGATGTTAAATTCCTGATAGTCCCATAAAATACCACACCAATTTATAAAAAGACATAATAAAATCCATCCTATTGTCATTCTAATTGTCCATTTATACAGTAGTCGGTATTCTTTTAATGTTCCAAGCATTTCCAATGTATCATCCACGACAGAAAGTTTATATAAACACGATTTTAATTTCTTAAAGAATCATAATTTGATCAAATTACAGTTAAAAATCAATATTCAAACAATATATAATTTCTTTTCTAAATATTTTATCAAAATTGAAACTGATCGATTAAAAACAAACATAAAGTCGATATTTGTTTTTTTGTTTAAAGATTAAAATTAGTATTCTCAATACAAAGTATTCTCATGTGATAAAATTTAAGCGTAATTATTTGAACAATAATATAATTCATAATTTTTACCTTATAACGACACAAGCTGATGAACATTGACACAATCTCACAAAATATTATTACTATATCAATCCAGGTCAGAGCTTGTTCATGAGTGTAGACTAAATAATAATAGATGTACACGTAGAGGCTCCATGTGATTAAAAAATACAGACTAGTGAGGTACGGCCTGGGTCGTCCAAGAGGATATTCGAAAAAGCTCAAGCTACAGAATGATCCAACGATCAATAATGGGGACAGTGCTGCCTGAATCGTCTCCGTCATGATTTTCGAAAATCATAAATTTAAATTACGTTTTATTATGTGAGATACTTTGTGTTGATGTCAGCGAAAATTAAAGAAATATATTCATTTTCTTTTCGCACATCCTGCAGGAAACTTTACAAGAATTATACTGCAAATTAATGTTGAAATTTTTATTCGACCGATGAATATCGACCGGTAAAATAAAAAGGTGAATAATCTAATAAGAGAGACCCTTTTTTGCGCAAAATTATTATCTGCATACCGTATATAATTTATAAAACATGTACGGTCATGAATAACAAATTTTTATAATATTGTGTCATTTGAAAATTGAGAGTTTCTGCATTACTTATACAAAAAATAACCTTGAGATAAAATGGATTAAATTGTGGCGATTGACAATTTCTATAACTAAAATTTTATTATTAGTACGTTTATTATTATGATGAAAGGAAACTGTTAGTTATATTAAAACATAGTGATGTTTTCATTTTTTTACAAATTTATCTGTTAAAAATCGAGCAGACTTTATTTGTTTTATGGATTATAAAATGAAAAATTAATTTTAGATAATCATTGCTGTTACATATGTATATGACGCTAATATTTAACGTATTAAATATAAATATTAAATGTATGTATATATAATCTTATTTTTAAAGCTCAGTAATATGGATGTATCTTTTTAATAAAACTTTAAGTCCACGTTACAGACAAAAAATTTTGAACATAATACTTTCATTTTTTTCAAACACTTATCAGGAATCTTTAAGTGTATTATATTGCAGGAAGCGTTGAAATATCTATTGGAGGAGCCAATATCGAACAACAGAAAAAACAGATAATTAAGTTTAGATCACTTTTTTCTTCCGGACTTGTTATTTGTCCATATATAATTTTTGAGTATAGCAGAAATGACCAAGCAATTATTCTCATGACATTTTTATAATGTACATAAATTCAGTATCTCAAATGAGGTATAAATTAATGAGGTATAAATTAATCTTTTAAATTGAATAAATGAAAAGTGAAGATGTATATCAAAGCAATTTAATTTGTTTTACAATATTTGAGAGAATAAATAAGTAAAATATATGTATTATGATATATATTCAATAAGACATAATTACATTACTGTGTTATATTTATTTTTTGCATAATATATTATCATACCAAATAAAAAGGTTATCTATATATAAAAAATCTTCATATATTATACAAAGATAAATTGAAATAAAAAAAATTATAATACTTTTGTAATTGTGTAAAAGAAAATTTCGTTTTATGTAATTTATTTGTTATAAAATTACTGTATATGTATATATTTTTCTTTTTATAACTTGAGAAAAATGCTTTCTAAGAAATTGAAAGTAAATTTATTTTCAAAAAATAATACACAAATTATTTTTTTCTTATATATAAAATTTATATTTTTAAAAAAAGTGGGCATACGGACACAATTAATGTATGTCAGAAGGTTTTTACTGTTTATTCTTATATATAAGTTTATGCATGACTTTTATATTAATTAATTTTTATCGATTACATAATATCATTATATCAATAATCGAAAGTTATATTCATTTGTATTATAATTACCAATACGGCTGCAACTGCTGCGTAGAACTGAAAAGTATGTTCTTCTTTTACATGACAGAAATGAGTTTTTTTTACCAATCGATAAATACACAAAATTTTTTTATTAAACTTTGTCGTAATAATTTTTATTTTCATAAATATTAAGACATACCTTACGTATGAAATCGTAACCGAAATAGAAAAGTCCCATACCATAAAATTTTACTTCCTTTTGTTTTATTTGTAATATAAATTGTAGAATCTGAATTTTTAGATAAATATATAATTCGATATATTATAAGATGTAAACATTATATGTATACTAGATGCTATATGATATTATGGGCGGCCATAATTTACCTGTTCCCGAAAGTCTTTATCCGAATTATCATTGGACAAGTTATAAAGAATCGCTACTGTCTCGTTTGCCTGAAATTATATGCATACAAAATTATAGTTTATAAACTGAAAATTAAAATATGTAAAATAAAATAATTTTATGGAAATTGCTGATGTCAATGTCAATGTTATTAGCTAATGATTTTTATTATTGTATTTTTTAAATATATTATTGTTATTTCTAATTAAATTTTAATGATTCATAATTACTTTACTCTGTTATACCTTATCGTAAATAATTTGACAGATATGATTCAATGCAAAAAGTTTTGCAGTATATACAACGGCCCAGATATAAATAATTATTTTAGAGAAAACATTTTCGAATGTATCCTTATTATTGTCTATGTATGTCGTATAAATTCCGCAACACAATTCAACAAAAAGCATAAAATAAGATGTCATTTGCGATGTCATTTGTATACTGAATACTTTGTTTAGCTCGCGTGATATAAAGCATAATTCCAGGTGAATGTGCCTGCAATCAAATAATAATTGTCACAATTAAATTACACTACAGTATGTGTTTAAACTTGGATAAAGATATTTTCAATATAAAAACAATTGATTCTTTAATTACAAGATATCAAATTATAATTAAAATGTTTAATTAAAATATAAAATTATAATGTGTACTTTGCAATTTTTACATTCTTATTACATTATAATCCACATGTATTGTCTACATTTTTTTGGATCTTCTGTATTTTGCGGAATACCTAAAATTAATTTATTTTTCCTTCTAGTACACATTGCATTATCTCTAAACAGATCATGAATGTGTTCGTTGATTTGATGATATCTGGTGCTTATATACCTGAATTTAATGAAAAATTAAAATTAAAGGATTCGTTATCTACAATTTTTTACCAACATCGCTAATCATATACATATATGTATATACATATATCTTATTTTATATTATGTAAAAGAGAAATCTTAAAGAGTATTAAAATAATGCTAAATGAAATGAGAAGATTGAATAGATTTAAGCTTTTAAAAAATTTTTTAAAATATTTTTGTTATATACACATTATTTATAAAAAAACTTCACAAAGCAGCATATGGTATACCGACCTCAGAATAGCTGCCCAAATTAAACCATTGAGAGTATTTACGTGGAACATATGATTTGCTATAAATGGTATCCAAATATTACTGATGTTAAAATCCTGATAGTCCCATAAAATATCGCACAAATTCATAAAAAGAGTTATCAAAATCCATCCTATTGTCATTTTGATTGTCCATTTATACAGTAGTCTGTATTCCTTTGACGTTCCAAACATTTCCAATGTATCATCCACGACAGAAAGTTTATATAAACACGTTTTTAATTTCTTAAAATATAATTATAATTTAATCACTTTAAAGCGTAAAATCTATATAAATGCAAGAAATATATAATTATTTTTTCTGAATGTTTTGTCCGTGATGATAATACAATTATTAAAACGGATCTTCTAAAAACATTATTTAAACATAAACTCGATATTTGTTCTTTTGTTGAAAGATTGAAATTAATATTCTCAATACCAAGTACTCTAATATGATAAGATTTAAGCGTAATAATTTGGACAATAATTTTTACCTTATAACGAAACAGGCTGATGAACATTGACACAATCGCACAAATAATTACTATTAGATTTGTCCAGACCAGATATATTTTAGTAATGTAGACTAGAGAATAAAAGAGGTACACGTAGAGGCTCCATGTGATTAAAAAATACAGACTACTGAGGTATAACCTGGGTCGTCCAAGAGGATATTCGAAGAAGCTCAAGCCGCAGAATGATCCAACGATTAGTAATGGGGACAACGCTGCCTGAATCGTCTCCGTCATGATTTTCGAAATCATAAATTTAAATTACATTCTATTATGTGATGGTACTTTGTGTTGATGTCAGCGAAAAATTAAAAATGTGTTTTTACTTTTCTCCGCACATCCTACAAGAACTTTACAAGAATTATACTGCAAAATATGTTGAAATTTTTATTCGACCGCTGAATATCGATCGGTAAATAAACAGATAAACAATCTAATAATAAGGAAGACCTTTTCCGCGCAAAATTATTATCTACATACCGTATATAATTTATAAAACGTAAACGGTTATGAATAAACAAATTTTTGTAATATTTTGTTACATGAAAATTGTAGGATTCTGTATAACTTATACAAAAAATAATTTTAAAATAAAATGGTTTAAATTATGGGAATTGACAATTTATATAATTAAAATTTTATTATTAATACGTTCGTATAATCAATTCGTTATTATTTAAAGGAAATGTCAGTTATATTTAACATATGAGTTATTTATTCATTTCTTTGGCAAACTTATTTGTTAAGATTATAGCAGACTTTATTTGGTTTATTTGATTATTAAATGAAAAATTAATTTTAGATAATTATTACACATGTATATGTCGCTAATATCGAACATGTTAATATAAATATTAAACATATGTATGTATATAAATATTTAATGTTTAATGCTCAAATATGTTTCTTTTAAAAAAATTGATACATAATCGTGTATAAAAATATTTACATGATTAATTTTTCGAGAAAATAAAATGTTTACATGATAAAATTGTAATTCTACATTACTACTTAATCAATATTTTACAAGCTTTTTTGAGCGACCATTTAATTGAAATAATTAAATAAACATTAGATGCATCTTGATTGTTGCATTATTTTATAGTAGTTACTGTCAATTTTTGTATATGTTGACATTTTTTCTCGGTATTCATATCTTGCGTTAGCATCACAATAATACATAATTAATATACTTGTACTATATATACCAATAATACAGGAGAGATTATCGAGAAGTTTACTTATTCAAAGTTTTTTAAGAATAATAAAATGTATAATCATAAAAATTTTATATATTATATAAGGATTAAATTCCCAATAAAACAATAATAATGTATTTGTTCATTGTAATAGTGTAAAAGAAAATTTTAATCTCTCATATAAATTCTTTGTCATATATAAGTTATTATATATTATATCTCCTTTATAATTTGAGAAAAGTATTTCTAAGAAATAAGAAGTAAACTTATTTTTAAAAATAATAAATAAATTGTTTATTTCTTATATACAAAAACGTATATTTTCTAAATAAAGTGGGCATACGGACACAATCAATGTATGTCAGAAGGTTTTCACTATTATTTATATATATATATATATATATATGTTGTGTATGACTTTTATATTAATTAATTTCATCGATTACATCATCAAATGATATTATGTACTTATAAAATCTATATTCATTTGTATATAATCACCAACACGGTTTGCAGCTGTCGTGTAGAACTGAAAAGTATGTTCTTCTTTAACACAATAGAAGCGAATTTTGCCCCTAATCGCATAAATTGGAAAATAAGATTCTAAGATATGCATTGTAATGATGAAAAATATATATTGTTTTTATGAAACCATATTAAATTAAAAATATATTTTTAAAATATATTTTATTTAAATATTGTTATTATTTAAAATATATACACGCAGTTTTGTTTTTTATTAAACTTTTGTTGTATATTAATTTTTTATTTTGATAATTATTAAGACATACCTACGTATGAGATCGTAACCGAAATAGAAAAGTCCCATACCATAAAATTTTATTTCTCTTCGTTTTATTTGTAGTATAAATTGTAGAATCTGAATTTTTAGATAAATATAATTCGATATATTACATGAAATTTAAATATTACATGCATACTAGATGCTATATGATATTATGCGATAATAATTTACCTGCTCCCGAAAATCTTTATCCGAATGATCGTTGGACAGTTTATAAAGAATGCCACTGTCTCGTTCGCCTGAAATTATACGCACACAAAATTGTAGCTTATAAACTGAAAATTAAAAAAAGTAAGAAAATAAATTTTATGAAAATTGCTAATGTCAATGAGAAATGTTATTAGCTAATAATATTATTAATATCAACTTTTTTATATTTATTATTGTTATTGCTAATTAAATTTTAATGATACTTACATTAGTCTGTTTATACCTTATCGCAAATAATTGACAGACATGATTAATGCAAGAAGTTTTACAGTACATACAATGACCCAGACATAAGTATCCATGTTTAAAACTGGTTGAAATGTATTCTCATCATTGTCTGGATTCTCTAGATATATCCCGTAAATTTTGCAACACAATCAATAAAAAACGTGAAATAAGATGCCATTTCCAAGTCATTTGTATACTGACTAATACTTTATTTATCTCGCGTGATATAAAACATAATTCTAGGTGAATGTGCCTGCAATCAAATCATAATTGTCATAATTAAATTAAACTGCAGAATGTCTTTAATTTGGTTTTTAAATATTTTCAATATAAAAACATAATTGATTTTTTAATTATAATATATCAAATTTTAAAAATATTTTTTAATTAAAATTAAAGTTTTTTAATGTTACTT